>NW_019384497.1:333457-339605 GCF_000671375.1 Centruroides sculpturatus | reverse complement strand
TAATTGATGTACACTCACTCAGCATTAGTATATAAATCAAAAAACACAACACCTTAATTTGCTGAGAAAAAATTTAATGTAAAGCAAACGTTTTCAGCCAAATCTGTTGGCCATCATCAGGCTAAGAACATTTGAATATAAATAAAATAGAACAAAAATTTAAATACAAATAAAAATAACAAATTTTTTTTATTTACATACTGCTGAGTGAGTGTACCTCAATTTTAATAATTTAATTTCCTATAATGGAATAAGGAAAATCTGCAGTACTTGGATGCTTTGAATTATCTCAAGAAAACAATGTCTTCAAATGCCAATTAATGAATGAAGATAACCCAGAAAAGCAATGCAATTAAGAAAACAGCACACAAAAAGGAAAAGGTGGCTATGCACCCACCAGGAAATCCAATTTAAAATGCCATTTGGAGCGCTTAAAAATCATTCCAAAGATATCTTTGAAATAATATAATATTAGAAAAATAATAATAGAAAAAGCTAACGGTGAAAAAAATTATTGAAGGAAATGCTCGAGGAAAAGTATATTCATCTGAAAATGGATGCATGCACCCATCAGCAGGTAAATTATTTTGCAATAAATGCCCAATTTGTGAATGAAAATAAAGAAATGATAATACATACCTTAGCAGTTACAGATACTAAAACTAGCATGCAAGCAATCAGTTTGCAAGTTGATTGAAAATGTGCTCAAAGAATTGAAATGAAGAAGAAAAATATCTTGACAATAGTAATAGACAATGCATCAAACATGATAAAAACAGAAATTACTTTTAGCCCTAGGTATAATTAAATTAATTCAAATATCTATAACCATGAGGCAATGTGCTCATCTGTGCCCATTATCATTGGTGTGATCTGCCTCATGCTTAAAGATATTTTAATTAATGATAAAAACAGTTGAAAGCTTAATTAGAAAAAGACAGATTTTGAATCAGGAGAAAGCTGTGTGGAGAGCCTGGAGAATGAGAACAATAATTTTGACTTAGATGAAGATGAGCACTTAGACAAAACCTTGGATGTTATTGGAAACAATTTTACAGGTTTCACTTCCACCAATGTCAATATACAACATATGAGGTGTGGTGTGCATACTTTACAGCTTGCAATTTGCAATGGTCTGAAAAGAGCTCATGCAGTTAAGCTCATAAGTAAGTTGCATCAGGTTGCTACAGCTGCTCGGAACCCCAAGAATAATGCTATTCTCAAAAGGCACTGTGGAAAAGGAGTCCTAATTGATCAAGCTATCAGATGGGACAGTGTTTATTTAATGATCAAACTTCTTTTAGAATTAAAGCCTCTACTCCTTGATATGCCTAATCCTGACATAAGTTTAGCTGATCAAGTGTGGGATGAAGTTGAGCAGCTTATATATTGCCATCCATATATTGCAACTTTAAAGTTCCAAGAGTCTTACTAACTCTCTGATTTTTCTTCAAGGAATGGAGAAATTTAATCTTCAAGTTATCCAAAATTGGTGATCTCATTGCTGATGGAATCAAAGAGTCTATGAAGTGCAGAGAAACTCAGTTACTAGATGATGATATGTTATTAGCAGCAATTTATGTTGATCCAAATTACAAAATAAGGCTATCAGAGGATCGCTTAACCAAAGGAAAAGCAGAAACCAAGTAGTGCTGCTTTTCCTTGCAGTAAAAATTTGCAGGAAAAAAGCAATCAGATTATGTGGACTCTCTTCAGCTTAACACATCACCTGCCACTTCAAGTTCAGAATTTGATGATGATTTTGAAAAATACCTTGATCACCAAGAAAACATAAAAAAAAAAAAGACATGTTGAAGCTCAAGCTAGTAATAGTACCAACAACGGAGAAGATGCAGCACTAGCAGCAAGTAGTTATGAGAAGTTCCATTTTGATTTCTATCAGGCTTTAACTTTAGTGGAGAAAGTAGGTTGTAAATCAAAGTTAGAGGTAATAGACGCAATAAAAAAATATACATTAATAGTTCAAGTTGTGGCATTTTGGGCTACTGTTCTACCACCTACCCAAGTCAGTGTTGAATGGCTATTTTCAGTATAGTAATCTTTGAAGATCATCTCTGGGTCCAAACTTTTCAGCTTCAATGTCCAACATTTCTAATGTTGATTCAGATTCTGAGAGCCAAGCTAAAAAGCGATCCATTGCTTTATCCAGCTGTTGTAATGAATTCAATGCATTATGAAGTGCTTTTCCTCTTGCTTGAACACTATTAAAAATATATTACACATATTCAATTATACCTTCACTTAATCATTAATATTTGCAAACAATAAATTTAAACAAAAGAAGTTGTAATTATTTTGCTATTAATTTTCATAAAATATAATATTTAATGAAGTAGTAATTCAAATAATAAATAAAACTTTTCTTGGCATAGGCAGATAGGGCTGTGGAGTAGGAGTAAGGAGTAAGAAGAGTTGAAGATTTTTCAAGGAGTATGAGTAGGAAAAGGAGTAACAAAATATATTTGTTACTCCTTATTTCTTTAATTATATTGCACATTCAAACATTAATTTAAAAAACAATTTTATTATATTGCACTAACTAATTTAAATCATTAATCCAGCTAATAAAAATATGTTATATTTGAAGTTTAACTTTTGGATTTAGCTTTAACCTTAAATTTAAATTAACTTAATTATTTTTCAGATAAAGTATAAATTTAATAATTTAAAATCAAAAGAAAACACAACACTTTAATTTGCTGAGAAAATTTAATGAAAAAGCAAACATTTTCAGCCAAATCTGTTGGCCATCATCAGGCTAAGAACATTTGAATATAAATAAAATAGAACAAAAATTTAAATACAAATAAAAATAACAAATTTTTTTTATTTACATACTGCTGAGTGAGTGTACCTCAATTTTAATAATTTAATTTCCTATAATGGAATAAGGAAAATCTGCAGTACTTGGATGCTTTGAATTATCTCAAGAAAACAATGTCTTCAAATGCCAATTAATGAATGAAGATAACCCAGAAAAGCAATGCAATTAAGAAAACAGCACACAAAAAGGAAAAGGTGGCTATGCACCCACCAGGAAATCCAATTTAAAATGCCATTTGGAGCGCTTAAAAATCATTCCAAAGATATCTTTGAAATAATATAATATTAGAAAAATAATAATAGAAAAAGCTAACGGTGAAAAAAATTATTGAAGGAAATGCTCGAGGAAAAGTATATTCATCTGAAAATGGATGCATGCACCCATCAGCAGGTAAATTATTTTGCAATAAATGCCCAATTTGTGAATGAAAATAAAGAAATGATAATACATACCTTAGCAGTTACAGATACTAAAACTAGCATGCAAGCAATCAGTTTGCAAGTTGATTGAAAATGTGCTCAAAGAATTGAAATGAAGAAGAAAAATATCTTGACAATAGTAATAGACAATGCATCAAACATGATAAAAACAGAAATTACTTTTAGCCCTAGGTATAATTAAATTAATTCAAATATCTATAACCATGAGGCAATGTGCTCATCTGTGCCCATTATCATTGGTGTGATCTGCCTCATGCTTAAAGATATTTTAATTAATGATAAAAACAGTTGAAAGCTTAATTAGAAAAAGACAGATTTTGAATCAGGAGAAAGCTGTGTGGAGAGCCTGGAGAATGAGAACAATAATTTTGACTTAGATGAAGATGAGCACTTAGACAAAACCTTGGATGTTATTGGAAACAATTTTACAGGTTTCACTTCCACCAATGTCAATATACAACATATGAGGTGTGGTGTGCATACTTTACAGCTTGCAATTTGCAATGGTCTGAAAAGAGCTCATGCAGTTAAGCTCATAAGTAAGTTGCATCAGGTTGCTACAGCTGCTCGGAACCCCAAGAATAATGCTATTCTCAAAAGGCACTGTGGAAAAGGAGTCCTAATTGATCAAGCTATCAGATGGGACAGTGTTTATTTAATGATCAAACTTCTTTTAGAATTAAAGCCTCTACTCCTTGATATGCCTAATCCTGACATAAGTTTAGCTGATCAAGTGTGGATGAAGTTGAGCAGCTTATATATTGCCATCCATATATTGCAACTTTAAAGTTCCAAGANGAAATCTCATAACAGATTAAAATCGTATAAAGTAATAAGATATATAAGTAATAACAATATAAAGTAAGATCGTAGTGCTTTTCAGAAAATTTTGTTCCTTGATTATCTAGAATAAAATTATTATAAATGTCAAATATAAATAACATTTTTTAATTACGTTGATACGATAATTTAATATTACATCAAATTTGTTAAATTTTTAATATAGGTCTAAGCATACTTTAAATACTATGTTCTTATGAAAATTTAGCAATATAGTTTTAATTTATAGGAAAACTAAGAATATATTTCTTATAAACAAACAGTAGGAAATAAAAAAATAGACTACAAGAGATATATATATATATATATATACTAATCTGTTCACAATCAGTACTTTCAAAGTCATTATGTGCCTTTCTTTAATCAACCAATCATAACA
Organism: Centruroides sculpturatus; assembly: GCF_000671375.1. Classification (NCBI taxonomy): domain Eukaryota; kingdom Metazoa; phylum Arthropoda; class Arachnida; order Scorpiones; family Buthidae; genus Centruroides; species Centruroides sculpturatus. The sequence continues at coordinate 335,101 of NW_019384497.1, read as the reverse complement.
GTTTTCTGCTATATTAATAATGATCATATTAATTACAAATATTAAAAACTATTAAAATAAGATTGTTTTAAAATAAACGATGTATTCATACTTGTGAAGAAATTATAATAATTAGTTTAAATTATGCCTAAGACATTTAAATAAAATTATGAATAAACATATTGACAAATCATGGGTATATAACCATAAGAAGCTAACTCTAAATTTTACATTTTTCAATAATAAAGTATTCTAATTATATTCAACACATTCTATTTGGGACGACCATTAATAGATATATAGAATTCCAAACGGTTACATAAAATAGCAAATGTTTGGTGGGAAATGAAAAATCAGTCCAATTTTCAAATCTCGTTTTCTGAAAATTCCGGCGTCATAGTCATCATAGTCACATATGGCTCTTTACGCATGAAATATACCAGTCGGATCATATTTCATAACTTAAAAACATCGAGTTAATCCGATAATATATAATATAACTGTATGTATGTATAAACGATAAAAAAATAGAAAGCAAAACAGCCAACGTTTTGTTATAAATATCGAAAATACTAAGCGTCCTGTCGAATGTTACTTCACTCGACTTTTGTCTTTTATTTATTATTATTTTTTACATTGCAGGTTACGTATCAATCGGTGAAATAAAAGTGTCAAAGCCTGGGAAATTGCCATAAGAGATCGTTCTCTTATTCGCTGTCATGGCGGCAAAAACTAATACATGTATATTGTATTTATTTTATCACTTCATACATCAAAATATTATTACTGATTTTTCTGTTGTTTTGAAACGAATAAGAAACTGACATTATATATATATATATATATACAGACACACACAAATATTTAATAAGAATTTCGATATAAAAAAAAACTTGTGCCTTGATAATATACTTTAACAAATTATTTAACACATTCAAAAAAAAAAAATCAGCTTTTTATCAGAACTTCTAAAATAATTATAATATCAGACAGGGAAAGTACAAAATAAATACGGGTACTGTAAATTGTTTAAATAAAAAATTTTGTTTTATAGTGTAATAAAATTTACAGCATTTAGACATCTTTCCAACATTTTCATATATTGTACAGTACATGTGTAAAATACAAACATCCTATTTACATTCAAAATAATTATGCTGGAAAAAACTTCCAAAAATGATTTTCAGTACAAATATCCACTGAAATTATTTTAAGATTAGTAAAAGATCAGTAAATAAAATTTTGTTTATATATATTGGGTTGATGTAAAAGTTTCTGGAATTTTCTAGAGTTTTATAGTACTGTACAGCATTTATTTCAAAAACAAAAAATAGTTTATTCAGTAAAATAATTGCCATTACAATCAAGCACTTTCTTCCATTGATTGGACAGGTTACAGATTCCTACACATTAAAACTCAGGTTGCTTTGTCATGAAGAACTCTGCAAATGTGATTCTCATCTTATCATCAGCAAATTGCCTTCCATCCAAGAAGTGTTGAATGGAGAAGAGATGGTAGTCAGAGGGTGCAATATCTAAGCTATATGGGGAGTATGGGAAAACCTCCCAGTTGAGATCAAGCAGATTCTGCTTGGTCAACCTTGATAGAAGGTCTTGCATTATAATAAAGAAAGTATACAATATTCATCTGTGGACAAACTATAG
>NW_019384497.1:278584-329520 GCF_000671375.1 Centruroides sculpturatus | reverse complement strand
TAATTGATGTACACTCACTCAGCATTAGTATATAAATCAAAAAACACAACACCTTAATTTGCTGAGAAAAAATTTAATGTAAAGCAAACGTTTTCAGCCAAATCTGTTGGCCATCATCAGGCTAAGAACATTTGAATATAAATAAAATAGAACAAAAATTTAAATACAAATAAAAATAACAAATTTTTTTTATTTACATACTGCTGAGTGAGTGTACCTCAATTTTAATAATTTAATTTCCTATAATGGAATAAGGAAAATCTGCAGTACTTGGATGCTTTGAATTATCTCAAGAAAACAATGTCTTCAAATGCCAATTAATGAATGAAGATAACCCAGAAAAGCAATGCAATTAAGAAAACAGCACACAAAAAGGAAAAGGTGGCTATGCACCCACCAGGAAATCCAATTTAAAATGCCATTTGGAGCGCTTAAAAATCATTCCAAAGATATCTTTGAAATAATATAATATTAGAAAAATAATAATAGAAAAAGCTAACGGTGAAAAAAATTATTGAAGGAAATGCTCGAGGAAAAGTATATTCATCTGAAAATGGATGCATGCACCCATCAGCAGGTAAATTATTTTGCAATAAATGCCCAATTTGTGAATGAAAATAAAGAAATGATAATACATACCTTAGCAGTTACAGATACTAAAACTAGCATGCAAGCAATCAGTTTGCAAGTTGATTGAAAATGTGCTCAAAGAATTGAAATGAAGAAGAAAAATATCTTGACAATAGTAATAGACAATGCATCAAACATGATAAAAACAGAAATTACTTTTAGCCCTAGGTATAATTAAATTAATTCAAATATCTATAACCATGAGGCAATGTGCTCATCTGTGCCCATTATCATTGGTGTGATCTGCCTCATGCTTAAAGATATTTTAATTAATGATAAAAACAGTTGAAAGCTTAATTAGAAAAAGACAGATTTTGAATCAGGAGAAAGCTGTGTGGAGAGCCTGGAGAATGAGAACAATAATTTTGACTTAGATGAAGATGAGCACTTAGACAAAACCTTGGATGTTATTGGAAACAATTTTACAGGTTTCACTTCCACCAATGTCAATATACAACATATGAGGTGTGGTGTGCATACTTTACAGCTTGCAATTTGCAATGGTCTGAAAAGAGCTCATGCAGTTAAGCTCATAAGTAAGTTGCATCAGGTTGCTACAGCTGCTCGGAACCCCAAGAATAATGCTATTCTCAAAAGGCACTGTGGAAAAGGAGTCCTAATTGATCAAGCTATCAGATGGGACAGTGTTTATTTAATGATCAAACTTCTTTTAGAATTAAAGCCTCTACTCCTTGATATGCCTAATCCTGACATAAGTTTAGCTGATCAAGTGTGGATGAAGTTGAGCAGCTTATATATTGCCATCCATATATTGCAACTTTAAAGTTCCAAGAGTCTTACTAACTCTCTGATTTTTCTTCAAGGAATGGAGAAATTTAATCTTCAAGTTATCCAAAATTGGTGATCTCATTGCTGATGGAATCAAAGAGTCTATGAAGTGCAGAGAAACTCAGTTACTAGATGATGATATGTTATTAGCAGCAATTTATGTTGATCCAAATTACAAAATAAGGCTATCAGAGGATCGCTTAACCAAAGGAAAAGCAGAAACCAAGTAGTGCTGCTTTTCCTTGCAGTAAAAAAATTGCAGGAAAAAAGCAATCAGATTATGTGGACTCTCTTCAGCTTAACACATCACCTGCCACTTCAAGTTCAGAATTTGATGATGATTTTGAAAAATACCTTGATCACCAAGAAAACATAAAAAAAAAAAAGACATGTTGAAGCTCAAGCTAGTAATAGTACCAACAACGGAGAAGATGCAGCACTAGCAGCAAGTAGTTATGAGAAGTTCCATTTTGATTTCTATCAGGCTTTAACTTTAGTGGAGAAAGTAGGTTGTAAATCAAAGTTAGAGGTAATAGACGCAATAAAAAAATATACATTAATAGTTCAAGTTGTGGCATTTTGGGCTACTGTTCTACCACCTACCCAAGTCAGTGTTGAATGGCTATTTTCAGTATAGTAATACCTCGACTTACATGAACCTGGAGTTACGTGCTTTTCAAATCTTGTCGATTTGTCTTTTGTTTGAGCACCATGCAACTCTTGATTACTCACTCCCCCCCACACTATTGTTCAGCTTACATGTTCAGATATGTCATGCAGAATTGATGCATAGCTACAATTTATTTTGTATTATTTATTTCGGAGACTTGAGAGACTCTACTATGTCATCCAAACGAAGAAGAACTGATTCTTCTGCATCAAACAAGAAAAGAAAAACTTTATCTTTGGAATGTAAAGTTAACTTTATTAAAGACTTTGATATAAAAATGAAAATTTGTGAATTAGCAAAGAAGTTTGATCTACCAGAATCGATGGTCAGAACAATTATAAAAGGTAAAGAAAAAATTCTCGAAACTGTGAAAAATGCTCAATCTTTAAATTCAAGCATCATTTGTAAATGTCACGGTATTATCGCCGAGATGGAAACAATGTTAAAATTATGGTGTGATAATCAAGTAAATGTGAAAAATTGTATAATAATATAATTTGTTATACATATGTATTATCTAAGATTTTGTGAGATAGCAGAAATTCCTATATCAGACCTAGTCTTTAATATTAACATTTCACAAGTTATGCAGCAATTGTTGTTCTTAGCTACCTGAGAAAGTCTCCCATTACATTTTCTCGAAGGCAACATGACGCTTTCTCGTGAACTATTAAGCTCAGCACGGCCGAAATTGTCAGTGAATATTGTCAAAGACGGCCAAAATTAGTCAGTCGTCGTCCGTCCTTCTGACACAGAAAACTCACACCATTTACTCCCAAGATCTTCCATCAGTGCCCATCGGATATCGGAATATCATCGTCAGTGCCCATCTTTTTGGATACTGTGTGCTATCATTGTGCTATGGATATTATCATGAACCTAATCATCATCAGAACCAGTCTCAACGCTCATCAGACAATTATCAACCAACAATCAACCAAATTTTTGCCTACGAGAACAGCCATATTATCCCCAGGTATTTATACAACTTGCGCTCGTTCTGTAAACTCTCTCTCCGCGACATAACCTTAGAATTCTGTATCATATCTAATACACATTATTTTTTTAAATTAAATCTTTGTTATGTTTGAATTGTAGTGCGAGTCACTTCCTTATGTTGTCTCTCGATCTGACATTACGAATTTGTCTGTCCATGTACAGGACCGCTTGCGTGACGGTGTGAAGTAGTCGCTGTCTCAGCTTCCGTGTTCTGTTAAACACGGTGGTGTCAATCCTGACAGGGCACCAAGGAGGTGCCAACTGGAAAGATCACAATTTTATTAAACATTCTAAATTATTGTTTTCTTTAGTCTCCGGCCCCAATTAAAAATTATTTGTATGTATTTATATGTGAAATTATACCTCGACTTACACGAATTCAACTTACGCGGTTATCGCTCGGTCCCACTTATCGCGTAAGTTCAGGTATTACTGTACTCAAAATAATAAAATCTGATTTGCATGCTTCGATGAAAGAAAATTTGATTGAGAGCATATTGTTTTTGAGAAGTAACTTAATTAATTAATCTAGTAGATTAAAAGAATAGTTTTGGTTTTTACTTTCAGAAGTTTTATTAGTTTTTTGCTTTAGATTTTTGTTTCAGTTTTCTTCAGTATTGAATAAATAGTTTAAATCAAATATGTATTTTGTTTTGTAATTTGCATTAAATAAATGAAAAACAATATAACTACAGCCCTTTGAATTTTGAAATCTGATTACTGATTAGGCTACTATATAATGTGATCAAAATTCAAAAAACAAAGTAGCCTGATGAGTCATGTGGCAATGATGAAATATTTGAGGAGTAGGAGTAGGAGTAACATTTAAAAATCCAACTCTGGAGTAGGAGTAAGAGTAACCTCAAAATCATCACTACTCCACAACCCTGTACACAGGAAAAATTTTTAAACATTAAACTGATGTTTTCATTTTAAAATATTATTTCAAAAGCTTTTGTAAGTATTCAATTATTAATAATATAATATTAATAAGTGCCCTATTATATATACTATAACAAAAAATAAATACCAGTATTTTTAAATTCACAACCCAAAACAAAGAAGCATACTTCTAGATATTATTTGCATTCTCACAAGAGTAATAGTAATGATAGAAATATATTTATTTTTTCATTCTATCCTGAATTCAATAATAATTATGGACAGATTTATTATTCACAATCCAGCAGATAATAATTGAATGGTGTCAAATCTGTCAACAGTAGCAACTACAGTTATCCTTTTTAAAATAAGGCTCCATTAAGAACATACAAATTTTTACACTGAATACTACTTTCAAATCTTTTTCTTGTGGATTGTGCTTATGCATGTACATTAATGTATTATGTTGCATTTTAATTAAATTTATTATAAAAATATTGATATGGCTTAATTAACAATAAGAGTAATAAAAAGACAAGTTATCCCCCTTCTAGTTCCTGATTGAGACTGCCCAATAACTATAAAATTTTGCAGTAATTCTTTATATTCTACTATTTATTTGAATATCCACTCTTATGTTCAATTTCTTTCACTAGGCCTAGTCATCTTGTTTTAGTCAACTTCATCATTTATCACATATGACTTTTCTCATTTCTCTATAAATGGTTACTTACATCTTCTAAATCTTCCATCAGCAGGCAATTTACTCTCTCTTCGATAGGTAATAGATATTTATTCAAACAATAAGGATGTTGATGGTTTTCATTACACTTTTTTTGGGAGGGTCATAACTATCTCACAGTAGGGGGTAAAACTAGGACATCACTCAAGGCTTAACTTTAGATATACATAAATTTTCATTTCTTTTGAAACTAAAAAGTATTCAAACCCATCACATAAAATTCTGATTTCTAAATCAATGTATCATAGCTAACCTAAATTGAATAGATCAACCTTCCAAATAAAACCAGTTAAGCACTAATTTTTTTCAGTGTTTTTTCTGGAGATCCCTTTCAAATACATAAATAACTTACTAACTTTATCACAAAGAAACAATTCTATTACTATGGCATCAAATATAAAATTAATAGATACTTTATAGTGAAGTGACCAGATTCCCAAATAAGGTAAGTGTGTCACATTTTTTAATATGTTGTCCTGAAAAATGTCCCAATTTTCAGACTGTTTGAGAAATGTTGCATTTTTGGACTATTTTATAATTCTATTCAAAAGTAGCAAATATTCATTTCAAAAATTGTAAGTTAAAGATGAATCACACACAAGTTATAGTAAAAAGTTTTAATACACAACTTATAGAAATAATAACTTAACTGGCAATTTATTTTCAACTCAGTCTGTCAAATAGCAATAAATGTTTACTACATGCAAGTGCCATGGTTATAAAAAATCAGTTATAAAAGGGAGTTGATGGTTTTTTCTAATTATCTGAGTTAAAAAAAATTAAAGCAAACAAAGCTACACTTGAAGTTCTAATTAACTGTTAATTATTACTATGGCTGTAAATCATTATTTTCTAAACAAGAATATAAAGATAAGTTAAATGTTCATTGGTTGTAACCTCTGTCATTAATGATGTCAGAAAGTTAGAAAAGTGATGACTGTCAACTGAAATCAATCACATGATGAACGTAATCAATCATGGCAGGACATATATTTATAAGTGGGAGCTTTGACATCATATCATAGCACCTATATAATGTCCTGCTTCTTATATTTCAGAATCTGATCACTTTATTTTATAGGATCAATAAAAATAAATATAAGAAATTATATTTCACTATTTGTTCAATCTTTACGTGTTACTAAGTATTTATAAAAGAAATTTTATTTCCTAAATAAAAACAAAGGAGAAAGTATGTTATGAAACAGCATAAATTTAACATTCTAACTTAAAAGTTAGAATGTTAAATTTATGCTGTTTCATAACATGTGCTGACATTCTTGTAACTATTTATAAATGGCTTTAAAGTATATTTATGGAACTTTACTGTAATTTTATTATTAATTTTTTTTTTCTACTGTTTAGAAGAATTTAAATTTTTCCCAAAATTTAAATTATCTTAAAATAAAAATGTACAATAATTTTGCATTGAGTTATAAAGACTGTAAATTTTTTCATAAATATACAATTATAATTAATATTCAGTTGTCATTTTTACTTTATCTCTAAAATACTTGAATCTTAACTTATTTAAAGAAATTACTTTCAGTTTTTAATTATTATAAATTAAGCATAAAAATCATAAAATTAGTGATTTATAGAAAATTATAAATATTAAAATAGTTTGAAAGTATTCATTGTATTATCTTCAATCAATTTCTTATATTAGCTCTTATTAATTTATTTTCTATGTTTAATATTGCAATTAACAACAGTTTCTTCATTTATGTTTCTCTGTGAAAATAGAATAAATTCATAAATGTATTCAAATCTTATGCAATCAAATTCTTCAAATTCTGATGATGTGTTGCTGTTAATTTGCTTCTTACTTTGTCAAAAGTTCCTTGTCTTGTTTTTTCTATCTTATTGAGAATGGTTAATTTGATATTTGTTTCTCATCTAATCAATAACAACATTTCATTATGATCAAAATTTACTTATAAATTGAGTAAAATTTTTTATCCATATGTTATTTGAAAGAGAACTTACTAATTGTGAGATACTAGAATTCATTCTAAAAAAAAAGATTTTGAACTATTAATTAATGCTTTAAGCTTTAAAAATGCAAGAAAACATCTTTTTTTGCCAGATGAGCAAACTTGAAAGATTTTGCTATCAAGAAAAAATTAATACCAGAAGGTTTAAAAAGTAAAGTTCCTTATTTTATTTCTGCAGACACAATGATAGAATGTACTGTACTTAGCCTATACAGACCTATGTGACCACTTGTTGACATTTCAGACATTGGCTTATGAGACAACAAAGCAGAGAAGATGGAGTGTCTTGACAAAGTGGACAGAAAAAGTGCATGGAATTAATCATTTATTTTTTTGTGGACAAAGAAACTGACACACACAGAAATCTATTACAGGCTTCTGACATTAGTGACAGTACAACATGTCTGTAAATGGTACCAAGAGTTTGTTAATGGGCAAACAAAAATCACCAATGAAAAGAGATGTGGTCAGTCCTCCATGTCCGTCAATGTGGTTGAAGACATTGATGAAGCAATATAAACAGACAGATGTGTGACAGTCACTCATTTGTAAATCATATTCCAGCTGTCCTGAGATATAATTTGAAACACTGTTCAAGAATGTCTTAGATGCAGAAAGGTATACTGTAGGTGGGCTATGCATATTCTCACAGAAGTAAAGAGATATCCCTGATGTTTCTTCAGTGTTACCAAGAAGAAGAAGCTACACTATTGCAGAATATTGTTTTAGGAGATGAGACATGGTCATCTACTATACACACAGAGAGCGAGTTCAGTCTAAGACCTGAAAACATCCACACTCTCCAGTGAAAACAAAGAACAAGACAATCCAGGAACAAGGCAATCATCCAGGAAGCTGATGGCTATGATTTTCTGAAACATGAATGGTGTTATCACGGTTGATTTCACATTTCTCAGTGATAAAGTGAATACTGTTTCATACTAGGATATTCTGAAAATAAAACTAAAATTGCTAACAAGTGCAAAAGACCAGAATTATTGACCAATGGAGTCTGACTTTTTCATGACTAATCTCACAGTGAAGTCAAGCCATGAATCTATTGAGCTCAGTCCTTCCTCAACTGCAGTTCAGCTTTGATCTGGCACTATCAAATTTTTATGTTCTCAAAGATAAAAAAAAAAAGCATCTGAAAGAGAAATACTTTGTAAACAATAAAGTTCAGATGTAATTATATTCCCAGAAAAACCTCTTTCTTCTCTGCTGGATTTTATAGACTCATAACTTGCAATAATAAATTTTTGGCAGATTTAGTGATTATGTGGTAATTATAAAAATCTGAAGCTGTTTAAAAGCCTGTATTTTGATTTTATGGTAATGTGTCATTCATTATGTTAGTTAGTTAAAACTTGAAAAAACCTTACTTGTAAATTTTAAATTAATATTATTTGTGAGAAGAAATTAACAAATAATTTAACAGAAATTTAAAAGCATTACAAAAAGAATTATGTCTTTTAAAATAACAACAATGTATAATCTTATGGTAAAAATAATTTGTGAGACGAGCACTATCTTATGATAAGTGCAATGCAATCAATTCATGGACATATATGTTTTTGGAAACTTAGTCAATATCAAAAATATTATAGTAGCACTTCAATGTTAGTACTTGATTTTCAAATTAAAGTATCTCTTTTTTTTTAGCAAAAAATTCAAAATATTACACAATCTATTATGAGATATGTCAATAATATGAATAGTTTAAAAAAATTAAACAAGAAAATAACAATAAATTTAAAAGTATGGCTTTGAAAAACTGTCACTTTCCCCCCTGTAATCCTAACTTTGTCAGGAATGAAATTGAATATGAATGTTATGTAAATATAAAATAAATACCAACATTTAAAGATAAGAAAAGCACAGAATTGTCAACTGGCCCAAAAAATAAAATAACTCAGCTTTATAAAGTACAAAACTGCATAAAATAAGGAATATGTTTCGGACCTCGTGATATTATTTGATGAATATTTGCTGGTACGTTTGCATTTGCAAAATTATAATATGGAACTTCAATAATATTACTTCGTTTATGGCAGGACATTTTCCGTAACCAATAATATTTACTATTCAATTTCTTCCTAATTTCTCGTGCATTCATCGTGGTTTAAATAATGCTCCAGAACGATATATCTAGTGCTAGTCAGTGTACCCTCCATGAACACCAGAGGTCAACAAGAGTTGTAACTTATGGCATACTACACTATGATGTCAGGAGTTGTCCTGTGTATTTGATTATATACACATAGATGCTCCAGGTCTATATTGCACACAAACATGATTATCAGTTACATAAATACAGAACCTATACTCATGAATAAATACTATAGTGGGTTATTCCATCTTCCAAGTAATCCTCTTGTGAAACCATTGGAGCTGTGCACACCAGTGTTCTGATGTAAGTGGAAGTCTGGACAGAGATAGTTCTGATGTACATAAATTCTTCACATTGGTCTGTGTTGTCGATCCTGATGTTACATTTGCTCTGATGTGTGCTGCTGATGTTGGGCAGTTTCTCATAGCTATCCTTATAATGTGCTAATCTTGGTAGGTGTCTGTACTACATGGCTATCCATAACCTGGTCTGTTGGTGTGGAAATGATCAATTGACTACCATTGCTAACACTAAAACACTGCCATTATGTCATGTCCAATACATGCAACAATTCTCTGATACTGTCACCTAACCATTCAAAAGCCCACTATATCCCATCTCAAATGACTGTAATTGCACAAAAGGAGCATGTATCTCTCTCTGGCAGGACAACTATTTGCATTTCACTGTTACACAAAAGTCACACTACAATCACTAAACCTTGTACCTCATGTCATGTCACAAGCTCATACTCAGCCATCACATTGATTTGAGTGGTATGACATCATGTGATAGCTGACAACCTTGAAATTTTAATTGGAATATCTTCTACCTCCAGTATGGATAAGCTGTATACACATCTACATTTATTTCATCTATCAGTGTTGTAAATAAATTTTTTCCATTAGCATATATAAAATGCAACTGTGGAATGTTTGATTTACTGTAATCTGTTGTTTGGGATTTCACGAATATTTATGCTTCTGTTGATTTTATGATCTTTTTCATTGTAATTGTTCATCTTTGTCATCATATAATAATAAACAATGTGAACAACTACTCACCAAACTGGGATATAGTTAATCCCATACTCTGAACCAATTACGGTGTGTAAATAACAAAAACAAACAAAAACAAAAATTTTTGAACTCCTTGCAAGTTCTTCATCAGGTTTTTTAACAATTCCTCGAGGGTTCTTCTTTTTGGAATAAAATTCAAACAAGAGCTCGAATATAAGTTCGAAAAAATTAAAGCCACATTGCGCCTGCACAAAGAATCGCCCTACTGGGACTCAACAAATGGCTAAATGGTGTTTTCAATCAACTCTTGCCAGGCCATTGACAAAACCATTTCCTCTTTATAATTTATGCACGTAGATGTAAAACTAGATTTAAAAATGTGCACAGCTTCCAACTATCTGAGATGTTCCATGGGAGGCATAGCAAGGACAAGCTTGGCCCAGTTAAACCCAGACTTTAACCTGGTTAGCTTTGCACAGGCACGCCATGGCTTTTATTTTTTCAAACTTATATTTGAACTCTTGTTTGAATTTTATTCCAAAAGAAAGAACCATTGAGGAATTGTTAATAAACCTAATGAAGAACTCAGAAGGAGTTCAAAAATATTTGTTTTTGTTTGTTTTCGTTATCTACACACTGTAATTAATATGTTATTAATAAACAATGTGATAATGATAGAAAAATATATAACATTAATTTAATGTGCATTGCATATATGTTTTCTGTAAACTTTACATAATATTTTTTAATATTTATTTAATTGATAAATATTAGTTTTGAGATGTTTGTAGAGAAGGTTATACACAAACACAAAATTGTGCTTTGTGAATGATTTCAACACGTATCTTAATTTGTAAAATTTAAAAAATTTGAATTAATCTAATTAAATGAGAAAATTGGAAAAAGTAATAACATGTTAGAGCAGTGGTTCTCAATTAGTATGCCAAATAGTGTGTTAAGTATGCCACAAAATAAATTAAAATGATAAATTCTAAGATATAACAAAAGACATAATCAACTAAGTTTGTACCAGCTAGATATCAAAATAGTTTATATGCAGATAGAAATTGTGCTTTATGCATGATTTCAACATAAATATTGAGAATTCATGCACTCACTGATTTTCCTGTATCCTCTTTCTAATTGTTACATTATTTTAAATTCAATGTGCTGTCATTTCTAAGCAGTTCTAAGTATTTAAAACATTAAAAAAAATTAAATATCTCATTCTATCATAAAATGAAGATAAAAATTTTCTTTTACCAATTTTACGGAATATTTATATCATTTTTGCATAGTAAATGTAAATTAGTTTTATAGTGTTAATATCAAAAGTTCTCATGATTTTGAAAGAATATATTACAGCAACTAACTTACTCTTTTAAGTTAGTTTTTATTTAATTTAATATGTAATTTAATGTAAAAAATTTATAATTAGATATCAGTGTTAATGTGAATTAACTGCAACAACTATTAATGATTGTTAAATGATAAACAGGAAAACAATAACTTAAGCAAGTGTATGTGTAACAGAGTATTACCTGGAACGAAAAGAAAGAAAATGCTTGCTCTTTTCATTGCAATTTCAACATTAATTAAAGCATAAGACAAAGTTAGATTAGAAAAAGTCTCAACTCAATATATAATAAATGTTATAAATATAGAAAAATAAAGTTGGAGCTGTTAATAATTTTATGTACTGAATTTAATATAAAACAATTTTTAATCTCTTGGCTAAACAATTATCATCTTTGTTGTAACTATAAAATTAAAGTAAATGATTTATATTTCAGTAATTTTCCTCTACTTGTGAGAATACAATAGGCAATTTATTTTTTATATCATTTATGAATAAAATTCTAGATCTCTTTAAATGCTATAGCCTATACTGATGACAATTATTCAAATCATGCTGTTAAATAATTTTGACAAATGAAAATTATTTAACAGCAATCCAAGCATAATACAACAAAATCTGAATATACTTTGCTCAAAACTTAAGCAGTTGAATCTCTCAATCAATCTTTCTAAAACTGTTACCATGTTCTTTGCTTTGACCAGGACTCAACCTGACCACCTTCTACATTTATACCATGATCTTAATTAGTTAATAGCATAATAACCTTGGGATTTCTTTTGACAATAAATATCATATCAACTACTCAATTAAGGATATGACCATACACAAGGCAAAAACATGGCAAAATGGCTAACAAATTTCCTCAAAAACAGTTTTACATTTTATAATTTTTACCAATTTTCAAATGCTAATTGACTAGTGCTTTTCAATATGGCATCTGCCTCCAATACCCTCAATGGCATAGTCACAAATGAAATATCCAAAACCTATTTCTTACTAAGTGAACTTAACAATCTATCCTATACTAACATTCATGATATAGCTTGTGTCCATTTAGGTTGTCCACATTTTGAAGATAGAGTTGTCTATTTGAACACATTACTTATAAATTTTTTAAAGGGTTTATTCCTTTCTTATATTTTAATTTATGTGTACTGGTACCTAACTTTAACTCTCATAATTTCTCATATTTTATCTCCCCTTATTTCAGGCTTTCAATATCCAAAAAACTATTTTCTTATAGATTCATCAACTCAAGAACATGGAGGATCAATCCTATATAGATCTTAATACTTTTAAAGATCTTTGTTAAAAAATCTAGCAATGAGTTGCATAACTTTCCCAGCTGTTATGAGATTTTATTTTGTAAATAACTTTTATGTTATTAATCATAAATAAAATTGTAGTGGCACCATCTGTTATGAGATTTTGTTATAAAAATATTTTGTTATTAATTATTATAAAATGGTAAAAATTTTCAGACAATGGTGAGTTCTATAAAAAAAATTGTAAATGCTAGTAATGAGTAAAATCTTCATTACGTCCAACATCTCTGGAGATACAACATCCCTCTATCTCCCCATCAACTTTTAACCACCAAAATTTAATAGCATCAACGTCCGTTTGATATGCAAACAATGCAAAATGTTTTTGTATATTTTTATTAATAACTGTTTTTACTTAACATAAATATGTGATGTAATTATAAGTTGTAAAATTTAACACATTATTCCTGATCTGAGATTGCATTCTTTGTTTTGAAGCTTATTTTAAACTTTTTTACATCACATTTCATTTGAACAAAATCAAGTTGAAATGTTTGCAGATAAAATGCACATCAGGCATATTATGCATGCTTTTTAAGTTTTGTAAAGGATATGATGCTATACAAACAGTAAAAAAATACTTGTACCATATATAGGGAGGATGTTTCTAAACTCCAAATGTGTCAAATGTGGTTTTGAAAGTTTGATTTGGGAAACTTTGAACTAAAGGATACAAAACTTATGAACACCAAAAAGCTGTTGAAGAGAAATTGTGGAAAGAAATTGTTAAAGATTTTAATTAAAGATACTATATACTATATAGTATCTTTAATTAAAAATACTAAAGATACTATGTAGATAATGAATAGCAACTTGTGAATTTGCAACAAATCTTTGTATATCACAAACATGTATTGTTGAAACATTACATCCACTTGAAATGGTTGTAAAACATGCTGATGATTGTGTTCTGCATGCAGTTTGTTTTTATCACTTATGAAAAAAGAACTGAATTGAATATAATTTTGTCTGACAAAGGTAGGCAACTGTAAGGTTTTATTTTATATTTAAATTGATACTCATTTTTATCTTAGAAAACTTTTATATGGACGAATGAAAAAATTAAAGTTAAAATAAAAATATTTGTTATTAACCAAAAATTTGATCTAGTGGGTGATGATTGTTCAGTCAAATACCAAGGTACCACTGTATTTGATTAAGGCAATTTTGATATATGCAGTAACATCAGGAAATTTATTAATTGCATTAATCAAGAGATACCTATAGTAGGTAACCTGTATATAGCAGAAACCTGTCTACTATGGAACAGTTGTCAGTCCCTTGGTATTCTGTTGTAGACAGATTTGACTGTAATATAAACAGGATTTTTATATTTTGACTTTGACTGAAAGTAGCTCCTGCTTGATCTTGTAATATTTAATGATAAAATATTATGCCATAACCCTTGAAAGATTTTTGACCTGAAATGTTGGAGCCACTGTATTAAAGAATATAATTGAATAAAAGTAAAAAATTTAAAATATACAGCAAAATTTATTTGTGTCTAACATTTCCAACTATTTTTAATGACCATCTTTAGGTTTTATCACATTTAAATAAGAACAGAATATTAAAAACTGTAAATTACAAATTTGTAATTTACATTTTAATTCTGTTCTTATTATTATTTTTTTCAATTACACTGGTTTCCAAAATTAAGGAAAAATCACAAAAATAGCAAAATTTTGTTCAAAAATAAGCCAATTGCTATGAAATTCAAGTATGTTGTTAAATAAAAGGTGCTGAATAAAACTGCAATATGCAAAATACTAGCACTGCAATCAGAATGCATCTGCATGCGCATAAAAATGCATGTTTAAGAGTAAGACTAGGTTTCAAAGAAATATAGGATAGACAATTCGTCACGATGACTTTCAGACATCATTTGGCAGAAGAACTGCAATGAGGGCCATTGGGAGATTACAGGCAGATCAAAATCAGACAGAGATGGCCAGATGATTAAATGTGAGTCTTTCTGTGGTTCATAGACTTTGGCAACAATTTCAAACCAAAGATTTGGCATCCAGAAGGTTCAGCCAAGAGCTATGTTGAGCCCCGATGACCAATATTTGCAGTTATGCACATGAAAAAGTAGTACCTCAACCCCACTCCAATTTAGGTCTTCTCTTGCTATAGCCACTGGAAGGATGGTGTCAATGTCTACTGTGCACAGGTCTCATGAAGATGGCCTGTACACAAGGAGACCAGCCATTTGTGTGCCACTCACCTCTCATCACAGAAGGGAGCATTTCATATGGGCACATCAACCTGTCCATTGGATTGCAAATCAATGGAGGGCTGTTCTCTTCATGGATGAGAACAAGTTTAGCTTGCAAAGCAATAGCAGATGTTTTTTGATTTGGAGAAAACCTGGAACATGTTATCATCCATCAAACATCTGTGAAAGAGATTCATACAGAGGAGGCAGTGTCTATGTTTGGAATGGTATCTCTTTGGGTGGACGCACAGACCTCCATGTCTTTCCACATGGAACCATGACTGCTCAAGTGTATAGAGATGACATCCTTGATGCCTATGTGTGCCCTTATGCAATGCAATAGACAATAAATTCATCCTACATAATTATAATGCTAAGCCTCACAGGACTAATCTCGAGGAATGTTACCTTCAGCCGCAAACAATTCAGCATATGGAGTGACCAGCTCGATTTCAGGACCTGAGTCCCATCAAGCATGTCTGGGATGCTCTAGGGAGACATATTGCGGTTCTCAATCCTCATCCTCAGACTGTTGCCAGGTTTAGAGCAGCTTTATAAAAACACTTTATAAGCTTTATGGCTCTCACTTCCTACTGACCTCACAGACCACATAATTGATAGCATCACACATCACTATATGTGCTGTATTGCTCTCAGGGTGATTACACTTCATATTGAAAATACTGTGGCCGTACGCCTTATTTTGTATATGTTATTCTTAGTATTCCATTTGTTTCCCTTTTCTCTTTGTTAGTTCCTTTGTCTATAGTCTTCCAGAAACTTCTTCCCTAACCCTTTCCTGTTAAGGTGGTGGTGACCTATTTTCAAGACAAAGGAAAGGCAGTAGCCTGAGGGCTAAAGGTAAAACAAGACCTCACTTTTTGCTTGGACATTGGAGAGATAAGACGTGTTGTAAGAACCTCCAGTTTGTTCTGCTATCGACAGAAGAAGGAAAAAGACAATAAACCGAAGTGAATATTCGAGAGGAGCTAGAAGCATATCTTGATATAAGAATATTCGAGAGCTTATTTTGAGAGTCTGATAGAGTTAGCCGATCAACTATTTCTCCAAGATTATATAATTCCGATATCACCACCATCAATCCAAGACTGTCGGCACTTTGGTTACCCATTCTTTTCTATCAAATATCCATCTATCCTATTGCCTATCTTTTCTTCATCCCTTTTAGTATAAGTAGCTTTAAGCATTTAGTTATAGTTCCCTTTTGTTTGTACCGCGGTGAATACTTTTGTCGCAAGATTTTAATTAACTGCTGAAATTGTCTATAAAAGACCAAATGAGGAGTGTCGGAATATAAACGAATCCTGAAAAGGAAAATAAACACTGGTGAAGAAACAAAACATCTATTTGTATTGTTTACGTATCCTCTAGTTGAAAATACACTCACCACGTGCGTATCTTACAATACTTTTCCTATACCAAACTGACACATCAAATTTGTCAATTTCATACATGTGCTAATTACTTTAACATCATAATTGTCCTGTAATTTGTTTTCATGTTACAGCTTACTATGTGTTGTATACTTTTTCTCAGGTTCATTAAAATCAGCATGTAACTTTTTGAGTTATTGCAATTTTTACTGGAACCCAGTGTATATCTTATTTTATATTATTATTTTTTGTCTTTATACTTTGATGTCTTTAGTTTACAGCAAATACAATAATACAATAACTGTTAGAATAAACTTTAAGTTTCAAATAGAATTTAAAATGTATTCTAGAAATAAAGACATTCACATAATAAAGATGAGAGAATTTTTATTTTTGTAATTTTTGAATTATCTAATTTATGTTTGTATGCTGACATTATGATTATTAGATGAGAATAACACAAAGTAGTTAAGAAATAGAAATGCATGATATAAAAATGTATGAGAAGTTAGATAAATGTTACATTAAAGACAATGCAACAGAAACTATATTAATTAAGAAGGAAACATGAGAAAATATATATAATTATCTACAAACAAAATAAATTTAATAATAATCTGAATTGTATATACATACATACAGGATGTCCACTTAAACATCTTTTCCAGCTTTGCACAAGAGTATGCATGTGGTGCATTCTTGTTCCAGTGATAACATAACTGACTTAAATACCCAGGGTCTGACTTCTACCCAGGCTCAAAAGATTAATTCATTAAAAAATGCCATGATAATATATTAATGCATTCAGTATAATAAAATAAATCATTCAATAAAAGGGGCATGTGGCAATGCAACTTCAAAGGTTTGGTACCAACATGATGGTATGCCAGCTCATTCCCAGATAGATATACACATTAGTGGTTCACAGAGTGGTTTGGCAATTTTGTGTAGATCAAAATAGTCCTGTTCTGTGACTATGATGTTCCCCAAACTTGGATTTTTTCTTCCAGCAGCTTGCAGAGTAGTTTGGCAACCTTTTTTCTTTGAAGACTCATTTAATAAGTTTGTAGAAATTTCACCAGTATAACAGAAATGAAAACTTTGAATTTTCAAATGGACTCACTATTTATAAAAATGCAAAAGAATTCTATCAATAGCTAAATATCTATGTAAATTTAATTGCACTCAAATCACATGATTATATCTTGTTTTGTTGGGTATTTGAATTAAGTAATAAGATTAGGCCTCTATAAAAATGCTAAAATGTAAGCAGACTAACTTTGCAGATTTTTATAAAAAAACAATAACTATCTGGATTCTAATGCCATTTGTTGATAAAAATGCAAGTCAAATTATTGAGAAGGCTTATAAAATACAAAAGAAAATAATTTAACAAGATCTTGTTGCTTATAGGTTACATTTATCATTTACTAATAAAGCTAGATACAATGTTGTTTTTTCAAGTAAATAACTTTATATCCAACTTTATTAATAAATTAAAAAGTGATTTTACAGTCAGCTTTTAAACAATAAATTATATATTTTTTGGATATGAAATCTAAAATAAATTATAATCAAAGAAAAACGAATCAGATATAACTAAAACAGTCCAATATACAGTGTATTAAAAATATCAATTGTGAATTACCAGAATAACAAATTCAGTGATTCAGAACATGCTGCATATGGATTCACTCTATATTAAAATTAACATGAAAGCTCCTAATAAAGTCCTTTATTAAAAGTTTTCAGTAAGAATCAAATTCAAATGAACATTAAGAAAGTCCTGAATTTGAATATTAATGATTAAACTATTGTTTAACATAACAGTTCTGTACTTGTATAATAACAAAATTTTATGCAAACTCAATAGAAATATTTGAATTTTTTAATTTTAAATATTTTTATATAATTTATACTTACATTTTCAATAATTAGATAATAATTATTTAAAATATTTAAAGTTTTGGGTTTATAAATTAAAAAATTCTTACTCTTACATAAGATAAAAGTAATCCAAGATTCTCTAAATAATTGTTGTTATAACTTAATTTCTTGATATCATCAAAAATAATTATTTTTCTCTAAAATAGTCTTAAAAAATTTATATTATTGAATACATTAAAAAATCAATAAAAATTAAATTATAAATAAATATAAGATCATACCTAATACTTAATTCTGTATATCTCTGATTAATGCGTCCTAACTTCTGATAAGTGAATCTTTTGAAAACATCATGAGGACAATCAGCAGCAATTTTATGAGCCATTCGAGCAACACTATCAATGGCTGCCTTCCATTGACCAATTTCAACTTGCAATAGCTAAAAATCATGAATATAAAACTATTGTTAAAATAAATAAATACAGTCAATGAATATATCATAACTAGCAGACTATACTGCTGATTAGAAAAACTTTTTTTTAGAAATTTATGAAGAAACTTAAAACATATAATTTAATGCTATATAATATTTAATGATTACTTAAGGAAAATTATAGCTGTAATGTCAGAACACAAACTGAATAATCAATAAATGAACTGGATAACTTGAACAATTTGTTAATTATAAGCTCAATGAAAGTAAATTACAAATACATTTATATTTAACTTAACTTTTAGCAAAAACCTTTTTAGTCCAGAAAAATTAAACTAAATTATTCATCTAATAAAAATTTATACTAAAAACAAACATATCATTTTTAATTTACATTTATATAATTTATACTTACATTTTCAATAATTAGATAATAATTATTTAAAATATTTAAAGTTTTGGGTTTATAAATTAAAAAATTCTTACTCTTTGTTCTTTAAGTTGTGCTTCTAAAACATCCAAAGTTTGTCCTACAGGAGGTAATCTTTCCAATCTAATTTCTGCACGTCCTAACCAGGATTCAACTTCTCTTCTTCGTTCATCAAAGCTTCTTCGATCAGAGAGCATGCCTTCTAATTGTCGTTTACGTTGCATTGCCTGTTCCTTCACGTCTTCCCAATCTTGGTACAGCTGAGTGACTAATATCAAAAATTATATTTGTAATAATATTATATTAAATTATTATAAAAAATAAATTCATTATATGACAAATCTGATTTATCATATAATTAATTTATATTTACATTTTTATGTTTAAAATATAAAAATTATCTATGAAACTATCATACTATGCTAAACTTTTTTCAATAACCACAGAGAGGACTTTTGTTTATATAATAATTCCCATTTAATAATGTAAACAAAAGACCAAAGTTCTAAGTCTATCCATGGCGATTATGCTGAATATACACTAAATGTACATTATTAATGTTTTTATCATATACAAAAATTTACAAGTGATTTTCAATAGTAAGAAATAATGATTCCAAATTTAATTTTAAAACAATGTCAAACCATTTTTAAGGAATTCAGACAATTTTTTACATTGAAAGTTTTTTGGTATGTGCTATTCCAAAAACACTGATGATTGGTTTTGGTGTAAAATTATTTATACCAAAAATTTTAGACTTCTTGATGAATGTTTAATGTTCTAAAAAGATTACTCATCATATACGTCAATATTTTTTCAGCATTAGAAATATTGAATACATTAGTGTGACATTAGTTATTTTCAAAAAACTTTTATATATTTATTTTTATAATGATAAATATAATTATAAATATTGATATGCTAACTACTTTTATAAAGTATAAAAAAATTATAGATTCCTAAAAGTAAATATGAAAAATATTTAAATGAAAATATTTTGGAAGGGATAGAAAAGAAAAATAAGAACATGTATATTTTTTCTTTTAAAAACTAGATTACCATATTTTTTTGTGTATAACCTGTGGCAGCATGTATCCTGCAGAAAGTTTGCTAGAACAACAAAAACCCTCACATAATCTACCTCATTGTATATCCTTGAATGAATATTATGGAAGTAGTTGTTCTACAGATGCAAATTTGTAACTGCAACAGCATATAACCCTAACTCTTTCAAATCCTCATTGAAACCCACATGTTACAGGCATAAAAATACAGCATATTACAGAGTGATCCAATTTAATTAATCCACTGAAATAACTACAAAAACTTATTAAACTGAAAATGTTAGACTTCAAAGGAGTCACAAGATGGAACTATTAGTTCCATCATAGATGGCACTACAATTTGTGAAAAATGGGTCAACTTCATTTTCTTAAACGGAAACCCACTTTTTTACAATATATTATCAAAAACAAAAACTTTTATCTAAAATTTTTTTCAAAAGATGGCCTTATCAGAAGTTATGAGTATTTGAAGTTTTACACAGATGCTACTTAGTGCTTGCATGGCTATCTACGAAGTGCATTGAAAAAAAAAAAAACAAAATGCTTAAAAATTCATTAGGAAAATGCTATTATTTGGTGGAATCAAAATCAATGTCTTCTTTTTACCAAAAGTGTGATGGCTTAATATGCTGTGGCACTAATTTTTGTATCAATTCATTATTTTAAGAAAATAATAATTCCACCAAATAACAGTTTCTATTAATTGTTTTAGCATTTTCTTCATTTTTTCAATGAACTTCATAGATAGCCATGGATTCATGCAAGAACCAGGTAAGCAGCTGAGTAAAACTCCAAATGCTCCTAACTTCTGATAAGTGAATCTTTTGAAAACATGTCTTAGATAATGTGCAATAAAAAATGGGGTTTCAATTTAAAAAGAAGTTGACCTGTTTTTCACCAATTGTAGCACTATCTATGATAAAACTGATAGACTTCAAAGGAATCACAAGACGGGCTAACATTTTCAGTTTAATGAACTTTTTGTAAAATGTGTATTTTTCAAGTTACTTCAGAGGCTTGATTAAAATGGACAATCCTCATAAACACCTCAAATATTTAATGCATTAAGCAAAAACATGCTAATCACATGAATATTTCTAAAAGCCATCATTATTACTTTAAAAATATATTCTCTTTCATATTTTAATTTATTTTTTCCAAAAATGTTTATTAATCTAGGATAATAATTATATGTAATTTTTTAAGTACAATTATTATACAATTATTAATTTGTAAAAAATTAAAGTAAGTTCATAATTAAATTATCATATTCAATTACCAAAATAAAAGTAATAGTAAAATAGAATTATTTGGTACAGACAAATTACCTGTTTATTCATCACATTTTATGTAATGATTTCTTTTATATAAATGCATTTTGAATAATCAATAAATTAATTGTATAAATTGAATAAGTTTTGTAAATAATAAGTTTATTTAAAAGTAACAAACAGTAAATTAGCCACAATACATATATCCTTTGTAAAAAAGATAAGGAATTTAAAATACAAAAAACTTCTTAACAAATAAAAATATAAAAACTGAAGTTTTATCACAGAAGTAAAATTTTCATGTGAAAAATATTTTTCAGTTCTATTCTGAGAACAACTAAATTTTAACTCAAGTAAATGTTTTTCATAAATAAATAAAGTATATATAATTTAAAATACATGCACTCCTTACAGAGATTTTAAATTAATCTTTCTGAACCTAAAAAAACACCTATTGCACTAAATCTAAAAATTTTTTATAACATAACAGTTTACAATTATTTTTATGATACTCTAATGATTCAAAAAAATTTTAAGAATATAATGTTAGAATCTAGTTATTCTAGAATCTGATCCATATTTTAAGATATACAGTAGAACCTTATCTAAGGTAACAAGGACCAACGCTACCTCAAAGAACTGAAAACTCAGATAAAATGGATGGCCAAAATTATAATTAGAAAAAATTTATACTGCATCACTTTTAAGCTTCTTTTTCTATATTCAATTTAATCATATATAAGGACAACATTTTTTACATCATTTATTATACAGCAAACATGTACAATAATTTTTAAAATAAAAATGCATACTATTGTAGTTGCATTTTAATGTGAATGACTTGTCTCATACTGAAGTTAAGTAAAAGGTAACAGAAATAAATCATTTTGAAATATACATTAACAATATTTTAAACTTTCTTAAATACTGTCANCATCTCTGCGCCGTCGGAGATATACTGAAGCAAGTAGAATGGCGGGATAAAGTGGCTTGTCTGTCTGCTCCCCGTGTAATGGGAATTGGCTCAATATCAGAGACCCATTCGGATTAGCTTATAAAAACAAACAAACAAACAAAAATAGTCCAAGGATAAATAACGACTTTGAATCTATACCAGACTAACTTTAGGCGAACGAATTAGAATCAGTACTGTACATGATAGTAATATAATTAAAATTTAAAATTTCCTATTGAATTTTATAACTATTCAAATATGGGAAATGATCTATTAATCAGATATAAATTAAAAAGCTACATAACAATACGTATATTATTTTACATATATGAACAAAATTAGAGAAACATATATTTATTTTTTACATAAAATATTTGACAAATCATAACAGTGAAAATTGATTAATTGATAAGAATGATTTCAGAGATGATACATTTTTCTTAATAAACTGATAAAAATAGAACTAATTTCTTGTGTTATTAATCATTTTGTATATTCAAAAAATAAACAAAAACAAACAAACTCATCTTTATATAGTTTGGTAAAAGTATTATCAAAATTATTTAAACTATTTCAATAATAAAATTGAACGAACGAATTAAACGATTATTTTATAGTTCAAATAGAATTATAAAAAGTTTTTTTGTAAACAAATTTATAAACTTTTATTTCAAAAAAGACATTTAACTAAATTTATTTTACAAAGAATGGCTGACTTCCAAAACTATATTTTTACTGACGATGGTCTGAAAATCATTCAAGGACTAATAGTAACTTATATAAAGTTCAAAAACGTCATGGGAAAGTTCTCTATATACTTTCGAAAACGTGAAAAGAATATCATTTGGAAAAGTCTAAAGATTAAGTCAATAAGTTCTTTTTTACATTTTCTCCACGTTTAAGATTTTTTTATGATTATTGTATTTTGAACAAATTGCTCAAATACTATGCGCCATTTCTCCCCCAAATAGTATACGATCATATAATATTCGCGATATAATGCGATCATAAGTATATTTCATATGTATATTTTTATTTTATTCATTAAGTAATGCATATTATTATTTATTTGTAACATTCTACAAATGAAAGATTTGTGAAATTTTCTGTAAAATTTTTATTTCCAAACGAGTTGTCAGCAAGAATTACATTTAATCACTTGTAAAATTATTGGCATTTCTCAATTAGTAATTATGTAAATTCGCGATATTATCTTCGTTGAAGTTTCTTATTAAATCTCAGTTTTCGATATTAAATGATTCTTTTCCCCGGTTCCCGCAATTTTACATTGCTGTCATAACAAACTTTATTAGTTTATAATCGTTGTTTCAATTTAAATTCACAGAATAGTTTCGTGTATTTTAAATTTAAAGAAACGCGCTGTCAGTAATCTTTATTTATTCTTCTAAAGAACATAGAACTAGCGCATGCCTGAAACAACTTATTTAATTTTTTTCCAACGATGATATTCATTTCGATGAATGTATATAATCATTAAAAAAATGTAAATAAAGTTGTCTGAGGTCATGCGCTGGTTCTTTCTTTAGGAGAATAAATATAGTTTTGTAGAATTACGATTAATTACTATTACATTGTTCGTCACTTTTCATTACCATCAGAACCAAATCGCAATTCTCACATTATTATTTTTTCCCTAATCCTTCTTGAAAATCTTTCCGTTATTATTTAAAAAAAATTAATAATTATCTTTCCACGAAATTCTTGATGAAGATTAGAAAACAAAATCGTTTGCTAATAATAACTGACACTACAATTAGGACACATTACGATGTAATATGCAAATTTTAATATCGTAAAATATTTTACTGTACTAAGAAAAGTACAAAGAGTATTCTGAAAAGAAAGAAAATGTTCTGACAAATGAACAATTTGCTTAAACCAGTAAAATGAGTTTTGTTACATTAAGTATAATTATTTTAATACGTTCCATCTATCTTTGAAATACCGATTCAAGCACATTTTTAAATTCTAAAGATATCAATATTTAAAGATAACTTTTGTTCAGATTATAAACTGATTGCAATCATTACCATCGGAGTTGCAAGTTATTAGCTCAATTTTCGTCAAACGTAAGTTATTTGAAAAAAAATGAAGCAAACGAATCATTGTATGTTTGTTCTTTGCTTTCTTTATCAAATAAAGAAATATCATATTCAGTAAAACCTGTTCAAAACGGAACCTAAACGGGACGAATTCTTCGAAACGTAGTTATTTTTTTGTTTAAAACGGAAACTTGACAAACCGAGAAAATATTCTATACCGTGCGAGTCTGTTTACACAGGTTTTACCGTACAGTATTAAAAAAAAAAACTTATTACGTAAGTAAGATAAGTGGTGAATGATTTCAACTTCGTTTCTTCAAGTAGGCTATACTGTATCATATCATATAGGCTATATTATGTTCTATACGCAGACTAGTTCATTTTCGTAATGGCAAAAATAAAAGAATAAAGAAAGAATAAAAAGATTTTAAGAAATACCAAATTGTCTTATTTGCAGGAGTAAAACAATTTGTTTCGTAAAAAAAATTTTCGGGATCGGCAATTTCATTTTTAATTCAACCCTGTTATACGACAGATAGAATTAATAATTTTACATTTAGACATTTTATAGGATCAACGATCTCACACAGCATTATAAAATCTAAACAGTTTTTAATTATACAATACTCAGTACACCAATAATTTTGAATGTGATGCTGAAAAATTAATCACGATAGTTTTAATCGGTATTTACTAGCTGTCTCCAACTAAATAAATAGATATTCGAAATCAGATAATACATTATTGAATGTTTTTTCTAAAAGTTTTAATTAAACATTTATAAATATTATAATAATATTTTATTCAACTATTTTATAAAAGAAATAAGAATTTTCTTAATTTATACCAATATATTTTCATAATTTGTACGTAATTTATTATTATTTTTTCCTATCTCATTTATTTTTTTATGATAAAATATCGTACGAAAATATAATATTTAATAATTAAATTTTAATATACAGTAAATTATAACAATTTCTATAAAGATTAAAATATTTCTTACATAACGAAATTTATTTTATCTCAATATAAATGCTTGCTAAATACTATTTTTGTACACCAATTTAAAAAAATGACTGATTTACGAGAGTACTTTCTTCGCAATGTGAAGGAATGTAGTTTGAACCTTTTCTAAAGAAATGTTTCCATCAAAAAATCAATTGAGGTCCGAATTTTTTTCTCTTTTTATATAAAGAGTGTCTGTCCGTTTTCATTCGGAAATAAAAGTTATAGAATATCGAATTGTTTGCAACAAGCTAGAGTTACAATCTTCTGTATAAGGTAAAAAATAAAATCAATTATTTACATCTTTCATGTATGAAAAAGTAAAATTTAAAACAGAAATAGAGATCAAATAGTTTAAAAACTTGAATATGTAAACTAAATAAAGTTTAATTTTGAATATGTCAACTTTGTGCTAAAACTGTAATAAGCATTTTGAATTAGAATCAAATTTGCTTACAAAATGTATTTAATAGTTATTCCTACCTATAAACATAACCACCGTAGTTTAGTCTATATTTAATGACTTTGTAATACAATCCATTTTTACGACATATTTATCACGTTCTATTACTATAATATAAAAGTGTAGTTTAAAAAATTGACACGATAAAGTTTTTTCATTCGTCTTTTTAATTCAGAAAGGAAATATCAAGAAAACACATCTTTAAATTTATGTTTTCATTCACTCCACGACACGACTTTTCCATCTGCTATTATTCTACTATTATCCGTAGAGAGGATCAAATAAACGAGATTTCACAAAGTCAACTGATGTCGTAAAAACGCTTAAGCACATCACATAAAAATGAGATCAAATCTCTATTAATAGACTTTAGAATGACATACAAAATAAATAGCAATCCACTTTAATGAATGATATTTAGAAATGCAAAATCTGAATATGAATGAATATATATTTTAAATTACAATTGTTTATTGCGGTTATACATTATATTCATCGAAATATTTAAAACTGTCGCTTATCTTCAATTCTTATGACAACAGTTTTACATTTTGAATTTAATTATATTTCGATAGTAAGTATAGCCAATAAATTGTTCTGTTCATAGAATTCAATGATAGATTGTATCATTGAATTTTATGATCAATTGACAGTTTCTCGGTTTCTACCATGAGAAGAGAAAAATACGAGTCACTAAAATAAAAGCCAATCTTATATCGGCAGATAAAAATCGTGGAATAGAATAGTAAGACATTGGTGATTACCTACAACTGGTGACAAAATAATATCTGTCAGGAAAAAATATCCATGAAATAAATGTGAAAACAGAAAGTATCCAATTTTAACTATGAATTTTGCATTTAAATAAAGAATATCAATGATAATAAATTTCCAAATCAAGAATATTACAAAACATAATGTTATAAAATACATATTAACGCTATGCATATACTTATAACTATAACATCAAGTAAAAATCGATAAGAGTAATTATTAACAGAACAAAATTCTTGTATATATAATAACTTTCATATTTAATTAATTTTTGGAAAGTATTTGTAATAACTTTTAATTAGGCGTAAATATTCATGTGAAATGACATTTCGAGATTTTCTGCATAAAAGAATATGTTGTAAAACGTATTAAATAACGCAAAACTAGTTTTTACATTAAACTGATTATAAGATATTGAAACTTTGAAAAAAGTACACGTTTAACAGAATTATTTTTTAAAAAATATATTAAATATTAAATTATTTAAAGCAGATATTGATTTAAAAAGTTATAATGAGCCTAAATGTAGTTAATCAAATTACAGTATAACAAAATATTATGCACAATTTTTCATTTTATCAATGCTTCGTGATATCAATCATGTTTCTTTAACAACGTATTGACAATTATCCTTATTGAATTGAATTGAATTCAATAACACGAATTAATTTGACTGACTAACATATCTTTACGAAGATATGTTAGTCAGTCAAATTAATTCAATAAGTGAACACTCAAAAATGACTAATGCCACAAAACTTATTAAAACAAAATTCCAAGTTAATTATCTTTGAAACTATTATTATTTATAAAATGAAAGTTCAAAATCTCGAAGTTTACAATAAAACTTCATATTGCATTTTTAGGCCAACAAGGAAAGTGCATTACGTAGAGTTAAAGATATATTAATAGAATCATTAAAATGTATTAATGTACTGTACAAGACTTAAAAAATATAGGTCTAACCAAAGTTAAAACTGAACAAACAGGAAAGCATGAAAAATGTGAAAGTATCCACATCGGAAAAAAAAAGATAACAACTAGCATATAAGAATAAACCAGGAAAAAAGTAACATTTAAAGAAAAGAAAACCAAAGTAAAAAGAACTTAGATATTCGGGAAGAATTCCATACATTTCCAGATAAAACTTTTAATGGTTAAATTAAAATCTTTATTTTATATTTTTATCTTTTGCACACGAAGCCATTGACAAATGTCAGAATATGAATTAATAATTTAATTTTCTAGAATATATTAAAACTTTTAATAATATAAAAAAATTATACGATTTCGTTTGTCGTTATTGTATTAGTATATTTTATAGTAATAAGAGGTATATTTATAAAAATATTTTAAAAAATAATTTCTTCAAAATAGCTCATTTTAATTATTTTATGAATTGGATGGCAATACTGTTAAAAAAAGGATCTAACGTATAGCAGAAAGGGATAGCGATAGAATATGACATGAATCTCAATTATTTTTATGAGTAGTTAACAAATACTCATTTACATTCATGTATAAATTGATCCTTATTATGTAATAAATTTGTGAACAGAAAAAATATTTAGCCTACAGTCTCTGTATGAACCACTAAGTGACAGTTTGTACAAATAGTAATATGCTAACGCAGAACAATAATGTAATTATTAAAATTGATCATATTTAAAGCAGAGAAGGACAATTTCAAAACAATGAACCATTCCATCAAAAATTGAAATAATCGTCTAAGTTTTTAATATTAATAAATAAAAATAAATTTTCTCAAATGCATTAAAATTAACTTTTTTTTTTTTTTTTTTTAAATAAAGAGAGAAACAAATACAATATGATACATTTGTATTTGATGTTGCTCAAATACAACTTAAATCATAATCTGGCAATACATTATCAATTAATTTTGAAAATATTAGACATTTTGTTATAATAGTATTAAAAGTAAAGTTAAATTATAAATTATGAATAAGTAAATTATTTTAAGAACGATGCATTTCATATCATTAAATATCAAGATTTCATATATTTTTCTTTTGCTTTCTGGCATGAGAAAATCAGAGCAAATTTTAAAATATATTTGTGGAATTAAGATATTTTAAGCAGCAGATATTTTAAACGTGTTTATATATTTAGTTATATTGTATTCGAGTGATCGTAATTAAAGTACTCCTATTTAAAGATGTCTGATAGCTTGTGGTCCAAATCAGATATGGGATATTCCAGGGCATGTGGAACACATATCCTAAAAAAATTGTACCAAAACGTACACAGTAGCTTTATATAAATAATTTTAAATAAACATTTTATTTGTGCAAGACACTCACGCTATACAGAGGCATTAGTGCTGCAGGAAATACTGCTCAATAGGATCCCCATTCTAAAGTGCAAAATCTGAAGATGAACAATGTGTTCAAACAGCCAACCATAACTGATCCTCCAATAGCTACAATAGCTACAATACTACAATAGCTATAATTCCTTGAGTCAACCACTTATATGAAGAATGAACGCCTCCAGAAATCGTATGCAGGTACAGAAATTTTCAAGGAGTAATTTCTGTACCTGCATACGATTTCTGGAGGCGTTCATTCTTCATATAAGTGGTTGACTCAAGGAATTATAGCTATTGTAGTTGGGTAGGACAAAAGCATTGAACATCTCGGCATCTCTGCGCCGTCGGAGATATACTGAAGCAAGTAGAATGGCGGGATAAAGTGGCTTGTCTGTCTGCTCCCCGTGTAATGGGAATTGGCTCAATATCAGAGACCCATTCGGATTAGCTTATAAAAACAAACAAACAAACAAAAATAGTCCAAGGATAAATAACGACTTTGAATCTATACCAGACTAACTTTAGGCGAACGAATTAGAATCTGCTGAAAAACATGAGTTTATTCCATGGCCTAAATATGACAGTTACGTATGTTCCCTGTTCCATTGAAATGAAAATGCTCCTTGTTCCTCCATGGCCATGATACACTTCCATTTTGGCATGAAAGTTGAGTTTCCTGTCAGCTGTAAGTAACTGCTGGTTATTGACTGATAACAATGCATCAATTTTCTCAGTATTATTTTCTAGATTATAAAAGGATACACTCAACTGTCGTGAAATTGCATGTGCACTACTTAGTCTGCAACATTATTCATTAACTGCTTGACAACAACTTATGGTACAATCTTCAGTGACTTGTGAAATGAAAGATTTGCATGCACCATAACTGGATTAAACTCTTAGAAGTCTAGTTTCCTCGGATAGAGTGTTCATTTTCCTGAGAACTTGTAGAGTCAATAGTCATCGGTGTAAATTCTTACGTTAGCGAAATTCCCAAAGTGTATCTGTTGCATTGCCATAGTTTTCATAATATAGCTTTATAAGAAATGCACGTTCCGACAAGGCGATGACTATCGTCGCTGATAAAAATGGCATTCAACAATTGTGGCCATTTTATAATTTTATATATAGTATTTGGCTTTTTACCTGTGCGCTAATGCGAATAAACTGCTGTTTCATTGCTTGCGGCGATAAAAATGCCTTAGTGATAAATTTTTCGTACTAATTTCTTTATAGAAATGTCTTCCGCATGCCCTGAAATGTCACAATATTAAATCTGGTTGCATTTGGATTGCTAATACAGTATCTCTTCAGGTGACGCTGAATAAGAGTATTTGCAACCGTAATATATAGATTTTTCTAGTGATGTTACAGCAACTATTGGTAGTTAGTGAAAAAATATTCTTTCTTAACTGAATGTTAAAGACGTATATGAAGTTATTATTAAAAAATTGTAATTTATATAAATACCAATTTATTTTCGTTTATTTTCTCCCAGATCATTTTTTCTATGACAATATTCGAGATAATAAATACAGCTTTCGAAATTTTTCGTTAAAAAATTGAATTATATGTTTTGCATTTTGTATTTTCAAGTATTTATTCATTCACACATAATTCGAAATCTTAAAAACGTCCTACAATTGTGAGACATCTTCAAATCCTGCAATTTCAATCATTTTACACAAAATGAAAAAGGACTAAAGTCGATTGAAATAAGTTCCAGTATCTTTTCACTTGGCGTATTTTTTCTTTCACTTTCTATTGAACTGCCCTCTAAAATTTCAATTCGGATTTATTTTCCTATTTCATTGCAGCTAGAAAAATTATTAATAAATATAAAACTTTTGCTGATTTCTAACTTCTTAATCGGATTTTCACTTAAAATTAAACTATTTTATCTTGATAAAAAGAACGTTTCCTCTTTTTTCTGAAAGAAGTTTATAACAATAACAACTTCTGTAAATATTTGCAGTTACAGTATTTTAAGAAAAATATGAAAATGCAAACACAAACATTTGTATTTAAAATGTACAAATACACATATTTGCATATTAAAAATTACATATTCGTCGATTAAAAATCATTAAAATAAAACTGAACAGAAGAATAATAAAGAAATTTTAAAAACAAATTAAAATATTAAAAGAAAATATGAAATTTAACTTTCTAAAGTATTCAGAGATATACAGTATTTTATTTCTAAATACAATGGAATCTCCGAAGTTGGACATTTCTAATCTTGGTCATTTCTTGATGGACGCTAATTGTTACCTATGTACTGTACAGTACATAAGTTGGACACCTCTCCATTTTGAATCGTGGACAGTTAAACTAAGTTAGAACCTCTGAACTTGACGTCTCTAATTATTAATACAACAACTATTTTTTATTTAATGATGATGATAATGATAAACAGTTATTACTATTAATAATTAATTCTAATTGCTATTTGTAATAATTAAAAATAAATAAATAAAATATGTTCATATAAACAAAATTTACACCGAAAAAATTCAGGTACAGTACATACTCCTGAACCAGGTGACAAGCAAATATTAACGGCCATATTGATTTGTTTTCATATTCAGTAGGTTTTGTGTAGTGAATTGTCGTGAGAAGGTTATTTGAGGGAAAAAAACTGCCAAACAATAAGAAATCGTGCAATGAATTAAGCATTAAACAAAAAAGAAAGTTTTACATTTTCTAGAAAATGTTAAACTTGTCTTTGTCGTGAACTTAACAAAGAATATAACCGTTTATAAGTCCATTACCAATCTTGAAAGAAAGCTAAAATTCGCGGGTATAGAACTATAAACGGCTAATTTTAGTTTTTCAATAAGAGTATTCCTATTGCATTCAACAAGTTCTATTTGGAAGCATAAGCAGACATGTAAAATTCCAAACGGTTACATAAAATAGCAAACTTTTGACAGAAAATTGTCCATCAAAAATTTTGCTATTTTTGTTTGGTTCTATTTTCAAATCCAGTTTTCTGAAAATTACCATTAGCTCCTTATGGTTATCCACGAAACGTTTGAGAGAAGAAAAGACAATGAAATATATAAATATTTTGTAAAATAGGAAACAAATGATGTAAACCTGAAAGTATTTGTATAAATTCAGGTAAACCTGAATGTGGCAATTTTATAAATTGGACACCTCCCCGAGTTGTAAAATTTGTTTAGAACTATCAGTGTCCAACTTAGGCAAATTCCACTTTACCAGCATGTTTAAATAGAATTTTAAATTAATTATAAAACTTAATGTTATTTGTATATCCTGAAATTCTGAACATCATATGTAATACTCAAAGAATATAATTCAAAATGCAATCAAATAAAAAACTGATATAAACGAAGTTAAAAAAAAACATTTAATATAAGTAATTTAAAAATTATCACTTCCTTAAACTCTTAACAATAAGCCGAATTTGTAAATATATATCTTTTATGACAAATTTTATGATTTCATACATTTATAAAATTTCTATTTAAAATATTACGAAAAATTTCCCGCATAACGTAACTTTTTAATTAAAATTTTTCAATTCCGATTTTAAAATGCCTTAGTAAATAAGACATTTTATGATCGAAATTTTCCGTAAGATAACAGTGAATCATATTTTTTGGAAACAGAAGTAATAAATGACTATTGTATTTGTGTAAAATACAGCACCAGTCTTTAGCTCAGTAATTAAATATACTGTACAGTATATGTATATAATGAGAAAGGAGATTAAAAAAGTTATTTTCTATTTAATCTATTATTATTTTATTTTAATACAGTGGAACCCCGGTTAACGAACGTCCTGGTTAACGACCAAATCGGTTAACGAACTTTTATTTTGCAAAAATTTTGTCTCGCATAACGAACAAAATTCGAATAACGAACGTAACGGTATTTTGTGTCAAATTTTAGTTGGTGTTAGGCATGCGCGAGTTAAGCATTGGTTTTCCGAGTGTTTGTGCTATACTTCTTTTTTCAGTTTTGTGATTTATATATTTAATCAATATGGCATCCAAGAAAGAAAAAAGTCATAGTGGCAATAGAAAACGACAACGCAATATAAACGACAATGCGCTATCGCATTTGAGAAAAATTTTGATTAAAAGAGTAAGACAATCAACTTTAGATCAATTTCTTGTTCCTTACGGAAAGAGTTTGTTTCTTTGTTAAGTTATGGCAACGCAACACTTGGGCGATCTGACTAGGGGGAATGCCTTCTGGGAGGTGTTTTTAAGGGAAACTGGCCCCTATTTAGGCGTTACAGACGTGGAGAAAACCCGGAAAACTCCACGTGGCCAGCCCGTCTGAGCGAGGTGCGAACCCACGAACGAACTCCCCGTGTTCAAGGTACGAAGACCACTTAGCCACTGGTGGGTTTTTTTTACCGAAAGAGACTTCGACTCGAAGAATCTTCCGATGAAGTGCTACCCGTTATTTTTTTGGAGGGGATTCCCCTTCTAAGCATTAAGGTTCGTATATCTCCACTTTTCTGCCACCAACTACAACAAACGAAGGTATGTACAGTGCTATTTTATTAAACAAAGTTTACATGTTTGTTGCTGTAATGATAGATACTACGTTTTCCTACATTTTCATCAAAGAAAATTACTGTATATTACAAATAAAATCACAAAAATTTCGGAGACTAGAACGGATTAATTGCATTTGCATTAATTTCTATGGGAAAAATTGCTTCGGTTAACGAACAATTCAGTTAACGAACGGAGTTGCGGAACGGATTAAGTTCGTTAACCGGGGTTCCACTGTATTAGTATTTATTAATATTAAATATTTATTAAATTAATGATTAGAATTTAACAAATTTTTTTTTTCATTAAGATATAAGCTGAAAGTCAAAATTTAAACTAATTATTTAAAAATAATATTCATAGTACAGTATTTGCATTTTTCATATCAAAAAGATAATACAAATTAATAAACAGAAAAGCTAAAGCATCCAATTCCTTTCCAAATTTATTAACAAATTATAGAGAAAAGCATTTTACGGTACAGTCTCGATGCTGTGTGTGATATTATTAAGACATCTGGAATAGTTCAAAATAAGTATTTGCAATAAATATTGTGTTGTATTTTTTGTTGTATGCAGAAATGTTATTCCAAATGAAAACCTTTTAAATTAAGACAGTTTTACTAAAAAATCCTGAAATGAAGCGATGTTTAAGAATCATCCCGCCATTTCAGAATTTTGGATAACCACGGAAAGATAAACTTTCATTTGGTTCTTTATTTGCTGTCATGTTAATTATCCCAGTTCCTTACTGTAGGCTGATAAATCTTAATTCAATTTAACATAATAATGATTAATTAAAATAGAGATAATTTAAACTAGCTATTAAATCATTACTTAGTTTATATATAAAAAATAAAATCAATATTTTCATTCTACAATAAGCTAAAATAAACATATTTAATTTTAAGTTATATTTTCTCAACCAAATTTGAATTTATAAAATCTACAAAAAGAACTTATTATTCAATAATAAATGATAAAATATAAAGCTTTTACTTCATACTTTAACAAATTAAATCATTCAAGTAAGCAATCTACACTGAGCATTTCATAACGCTCTATATAAATATGTAAATTAAATTATTGATAACAATAACGCAAACTTTATGCATATAATTACATGTGACTAATTCAATTTTCTAATAAAAATTTTAATTTTAACAATTAAATACTTTTTCCTTAAAATTTAGTTGTTCAGAATAAAATATCCGACAAATAAAATTATATTTAAAATATAAGAAAGACAAGGAAATTATAAGTCTAAATAATTTACTGAACAATTAGGAATTAAGTCCCATTTTTATTATTTTATTTTATTTCATAGAATACTTCGCATATAGAAATATATTGTGTACGCAAAGTATTAGGAACAGTACGCTCATTACATAACGGTTAGAAATAATCATGTTTATTCCATTCATCAAAATTGTTTATTCTTATTACCTTTCCGGCTCTTTTATATATAACAGAAAAAGTATGGCCATCAGTCAAAAACTGTGTAGAGGGCACGATTTTCTTCACCCTGTTTGAAGCTAATTCCTGTGCTTTTTGTCGAAAATTTCTGAAATTTTGCAGGTAGATTTGTGTATTAGGGAGATTGATGCTATTAAATTTTGATGGTTAAAGGAGTGAGGCGATAAAGGGGCTCTGTGTCATATCTCCAGCAGAGTTGGACTTTATGACGATTTTACTCGTTATTAACATTTACAATTTTTTTAATACCCATCCCTACCTTCAAAATTAAGTTTTTTGCCATTTTATATNATAATATAGCTTTATAAGAAATGCACGTTCCGACAAGGCGATGACTATCGTCGCTGATAAAAATGGCATTCAACAATTGTGGCCATTTTATAATTTTATATATAGTATTTGGCTTTTTACCTGTGCGCTAATGCGAATAAACTGCTGTTTCATTGCTTGCGGCGATAAAAATGCCTTAGTGATAAATTTTTCGTACTAATTTCTTTATAGAAATGTCTTCCGCATGCCCTGAAATGTCACAATATTAAATCTGGTTGCATTTGGATTGCTAATACAGTATCTCTTCAGGTGACGCTGAATAAGAGTATTTGCAACCGTAATATATAGATTTTTCTAGTGATGTTACAGCAACTATTGGTAGTTAGTGAAAAAATATTCTTTCTTAACTGAATGTTAAAGACGTATATGAAGTTATTATTAAAAAATTGTAATTTATATAAATACCAATTTATTTTCGTTTATTTTCTCCCAGATCATTTTTTCTATGACAATATTCGAGATAATAAATACAGCTTTCGAAATTTTTCGTTAAAAAATTGAATTATATGTTTTGCATTTTGTATTTTCAAGTATTTATTCATTCACACATAATTCGAAATCTTAAAAACGTCCTACAATTGTGAGACATCTTCAAATCCTGCAATTTCAATCATTTTACACAAAATGAAAAAGGACTAAAGTCGATTGAAATAAGTTCCAGTATCTTTTCACTTGGCGTATTTTTTCTTTCACTTTCTATTGAACTGCCCTCTAAAATTTCAATTCGGATTTATTTTCCTATTTCATTGCAGCTAGAAAAATTATTAATAAATATAAAACTTTTGCTGATTTCTAACTTCTTAATCGGATTTTCACTTAAAATTAAACTATTTTATCTTGATAAAAAGAACGTTTCCTCTTTTTTCTGAAAGAAGTTTATAACAATAACAACTTCTGTAAATATTTGCAGTTACAGTATTTTAAGAAAAATATGAAAATGCAAACACAAACATTTGTATTTAAAATGTACAAATACACATATTTCCATATTAAAAATTACATATTCGTCGATTAAAAATCATTAAAATAAAACTGAACAGAAGAATAATAAAGAAATTTTAAAAACAAATTAAAATATTAAAAGAAAATATGAAATTTAACTTTCTAAAGTATTCAGAGATATACAGTATTTTATTTCTAAATACAATGGAATCTCCGAAGTTGGACATTTCTAATCTTGGTCATTTCTTGATGGACGCTAATTGTTACCTATGTACTGTACAGTACATAAGTTGGACACCTCTCCATTTTGAATCGTGGACAGTTAAACTAAGTTAGAACCTCTGAACTTGACGTCTCTAATTATTAATACAACAACTATTTTTTATTTAATGATGATGATAATGATAAACAGTTATTACTATTAATAATTAATTCTAATTGCTATTTGTAATAATTAAAAATAAATAAATAAAATAATTACACTGTAATCAGTAAATTAATTCTCATTATTAATTGTATAAGGTAATACTTTTATCTTGAAAATAATTACAGACAAGAAAGTATTTAATCTCGTTGACCTCGTATTAATAACTCAACATTTTTATAATTCAGTAATTAGTTTAATCTTCGGCTTTAATTTCCATAAAATAAATAAAGCCTAATTACTACATCAAAAAATCTATTATTATTAAAAAAAACTGCTGCATTTAAATCCAAGCAGCATGCTAATTGGTAACAAATTTTTAATTGGCATTTCCGACTACTTTTCTAATAAACATTTTAAGTTCATATAAAGCAAAATTTGTGGAGATACGAAATATTAAAGATATTTAAAGGACATTTTTCATCGAGATTTTACCAAATTATAAATAATAAGCATATGTGATGTGTATATACACAAATACATTACTGTATACATAAACATATACATATTATTTGTCTATATTTTATAAACAAAAATATATCTTTAAATGTTTTTTTTAATAAATACTAAATTTTAATATTAAAAAATTTAGTATTAATTTAAATATTAAAAATTTTTGAAACAGAATACATTTTTTATTACATTTAAATCGTAATATAATTTGATAAAATTATTTTAATAAAATCACTTTCTTGACATTCAATGATAAATCTGTACAAAAAATCTTATTAATACACAGATTTAATGTAAAATATTATATAAGCATATAATTAAATATTGTAAGAAATGTATAAAGAAAATTTCAGAATTCAAATTACTTTCTTGATTAAAAAAAACAGGAGAGAAAAATTTTTATACATAAAGTAAATAAATTACGATATCTTTAGTGAATGTTGTTATTTAATTTTTAGAAACAAATTTATTTTTTTAAATAAATAAAACAAATAAGTGTACTTTTGCTCTTTCAAATAAGAGGTTCTTTCTATTTGTTATCGTCTTTACTAAAGAATTTGCAAGTAAAAGAAAAAATCGTGGATGTTTCTACACGTTTTGTATATAATATATATTTATTCTCTCTCTCTAATTTTTGAAACCGCATGAATTGCATGAACTCATATTATTCTGAATCTAAAAAAAGTTTACGGGTAAAGATATATTCTGAATAGTTTTTTAAAGTGTTTCTTTGCAATGAGTTTCTTAAAACAGTCTATCAACATGAAAACTTTACAAATATAATTTATACGAATTATTTTCGAATTCAGTTTTAAATCAAGAATTAGTAATTAAGTTTAACAGATTAAGATTATCATTTTAAAATTCTTTCCGAATAAAAATAAAATTTTTAAACATTATCTAATACTGTATAATTATTATTAATTTATTACTAAAAATTTGAAATTATTTCGAATATAAATTTCAGAAATTCACTTGACCTCGGATTATAGAGACAGATAAGAAATGTTCTTGCTATTGTGAAGAATCTGGTTCGAATCTAATCGATTTTTGTGGTTTTTTCATGACTGACATGAAAAAATTATAAAAAGTGTAATCGTATTAACCGATCTCTTTAATGTTAGAGCTTTCTTAAACAGGTGGAGTAGGCCTATAGGTTTCAGTTTTAAGAAGTTCACCTGTTTAAGAAGGGTTTAACATGCCTTAACTTTAAAGAAAATTTAATGCATTTCAATTTTCATATTGTAAACGAACTAGAAATTATTTAAAAACACACTTTTCAAAGCAAGTAGAATAATTAAAATATTTATTAATTTTAAACACAACTAAGTTCGTTACTATTGAATATATTATTTTAAAAAATTCACAGTTGACTCAATTGCAAATTAAATTCGCATAAAATGGATAAAATAGAGACTGGTCAAGTAGAATATTGTATAAATCTTAGAATATTATCGATATATTAAAATTTATTCAGATAGATGATTACGTTATTTCGTTCAAAACTGATGGTTAAATTCTGTATATTTTCTGAATATATTCAGAATATTGAAAGCATTCAATAAAATAAAACATCAATAGAAAGGGTTTTTAATATAAAGCTCAGAAATAGTCTATATAATAAATAAATATTAACTATTTTAAAATTATTACTCAAAATATTTCGAAGATTGTTGTAGTTTAATATCTAGACTTCTAGAGGATGAAACAAAAAAACTACATTAATTTTCTCTCACATCTTGTTCTATTGTATTGGATTCATCTTTGCTACTATACATGCAAACTCCACGTCAATCAACTTTGATTATTCAACAATTTTTATTGAATGGACACAATATTAATTGTCTATTCAATTTATTCTTAAAGCACAAGCGACGATCGATTTACACGATAAATACGTTCACGAACTCCACTATTATATTAACCAAAAATTCCTGTAAATTGAATAATGTGTTCGCAATGTTTATTATTTTGTTTCCTTTACTACAAACTATAGATCTTTTAAAATGCACCATAATTATAATTATACCTTTGTTTTACGAATATTTGGTTAGATTTGTGGAAATGGCCTATATTGAATAGTCGTAAATGAAAAACGAATTACAATGTATTTCAAAAATTGAGTCCTGGATTTAAGAAATTAAAATTCTTCATGAAATAATTTGAAAAATTATACACATTGAATATAAATAATATATACAAGATTTCTATAACATTCATTGTATAATAAAATATAGCTGCATCCATGTAAATACAACCTTTTAGGAGGCCACATTTCACCTAAGAGTTGTAAAAATTTTCATGGTCTTTTTATTTTATCAGCATTTTTTCATTAATGTTTTTCCAACAAAAAAAAAAAGTCGGTTGTTTTAATAATTTTCACTTTTTCTTCTTATGTTTACATTTGCGTAGTCTCTTAGCTGCATTTTAACTGGCAGTTGCAAATTAATTATTAGGTCTATGACTAAACATAGTTCTAGTTATCTTTATTTTAAAGTACGAATCTATAAAAGTTCTAGGACAAAATATTAGTACTTACAATTAATCATAAAAACTTATTTAGTTTACAAACCTAATTTTAATATATATTTATTCTCTCTCTCTAATTTTTGAAACCGCATGAATTGCATGAACTCATATTATTCTGAATCTAAAAAAAGTTTACGGGTAAAGATATATTCTGAATAGTTTTTTAAAGTGTTTCTTTGCAATGAGTTTCTTAAAACAGTCTATCAACATGAAAACTTTACAAATATAATTTATACGAATTATTTTCGAATTCAGTTTTAAATCAAGAATTAGTAATTAAGTTTAACAGATTAAGATTATCATTTTAAAATTCTTTCCGAATAAAAATAAAATTTTTAAACATTATCTAATACTGTATAATTATTATTAATTTATTACTAAAAATTTGAAATTATTTCGAATATAAANACATTACACCAGCTTAATTATGTTATAGTGAAAATGTTTAAAATTCGTGTAGTATATTATGTTATTATATAATAAATATATTCATAAGATAGTATTACCATTTTTAATAATTCATTAATGCAAATTTAAGTAAGGTCTGAAATAAAAATCAAACATTAAGACAACGTGATTTTAATTCTTTCTTTTCGAATATTTCTTTTCGAAAAAATTATACTAGATAATTTTTGATGACAATTCTCAAAATTCTATGAAATTTTCGAAAGATTTTCAAAAATTCATTATTTAATCTCAAGTAATGTTAGTTTTTGATCAACTAATAACTAATATCCAAATAAAACTGATGATAATAATGAACAATTTAAGAGATGGATAATCTTAAAAATTTTTCTATTTTGTAAAGTCTCTTAGAGATGGACTTATGTATAATTTTGTTGAAAATTCTTATGTATCTTAATGTATTTTTGAATACCATTAAAGTATTTAAATAAACTTATCCAGTTAAAAAGAAGAATAAAAAGAATATTTAAATATTTTTCTCTATGATACGGACAATTTTAATTTATACTTAATGCTAATAAAAATTAAATAGGGTAAAACCGAGTGAGACGCTTATAGTTTTTTTTTCAACGCATATAACTTGCTTAACTGTGGGTTTCAGAAGAAATAAATACTGTATATAACGCGTGTACAGACAAGGGTAATCTTTTAATAAAAGTATGTAACATGGAAAGAGTAACAAAATGACACTTGTCCGTCTATCTCGTACCACCGGGAGAGTTGCCTATTTTATTTAACATTTAATTTAATCAACATTTTGCACTTTTTCTGTAATATACATTGTGCATGTTTCGTACCTCTATCTTACGTACTGTACGTAGCTCATCGAATCCAATCTGCTTTACTTATCTCGATTTTGTAACTTAATTTTATGATAAACAAGTGTTTTTTTTTTCATTTTGGGTACCTAACATTCAATTTGATTTGATCCAAAAACTTGTAT
Organism: Centruroides sculpturatus; assembly: GCF_000671375.1. Lineage (NCBI taxonomy): Eukaryota > Metazoa > Arthropoda > Arachnida > Scorpiones > Buthidae > Centruroides > Centruroides sculpturatus. The sequence continues at coordinate 288,609 of NW_019384497.1, read as the reverse complement.
TGCTAAAGTACTATCTTTAAGTAATCTTCAAAGAGGAATGTTAAATTTTTGCTTGCTTGATAGTAATTTAGAGGATTATTATGTACTGTTTCAGATAAAAGGACTAAGTCCTGTTCAGCCTATTTTCCTCTGTTGGCACCAGTTATCCTTCTTTTATATTCAGTAGTCATCTAAAATTAATAAATTTAATTAAGTTCATAATAAGATATTTCAGAAAAAGTACACATCTCTTTCCCTTAAATTCACTAGACATCTCACTGAATCCGTACTGGAGAGATGCGTATTTCTATATTTTACATTAAAATCATTAGAACCTCTGGCTTCGACTACAATACAACCAACTAACCCGACTTTCACATGAAATAGAAACATTACATAAACATATTCGAATTTCAAAGCCTTTCATGTAAATGTGAATGTCACAAAAAGTTTATAGAGCGATGATAAACAGAAACTTATTTCTAACAGAAAAAAAAAAAATCAGCAAAACAACCATTTAAAAAATAATGAAACATAAGAACGCTAAGCATAGTCACCATTAAAGTGACTGGTGACTTGTTCCACTGATTATTATTATTTGAATAAACAACCTCTAGGAGTCTTTTCCGACAAGGAATCTCATCCCGTTTTACCCTATAATTTTTATACATACACTAGCAGATATGCCCGGCGCTGCCTGGTAGGAAAAATCATAAAAACAAACATTAAAATGAAAACTATATTAAAAGTTCGGTTCTTTTAGCCTTCCATTGTTATGTTCATCACTAAGTGTCAAGGAGATGAAATCAGAGAATGGACTGAGATGTTCAGATTTCATGGTAGCTTATATTTTCCGCATAACTAGAGAGTAACTATGAAAGATGCAGATCAGTCAAAATGTTTAGAAGTGTATAGAGAACAAACAGACAGACGTTATATATATATACACAAATCTCTATTGATATATATATAAATATAGAAATACAAATCCCTATCTATTGATATATATATAAATAGATAGGGATTTGTATTTGTATAGTAATATTACCAATATATACTGAAAAGAAAAAAATTTTTGTTCATTTTTGAAGGAGATTTTGATAGGATTTTTAAAAAAATTTCAGAGAAGTATTTTCAATATAGAAAGGAATTCAAGTCTACATTCTGTATCTAATCATTTACTTTTTGAATAAGTGATATTTTGATTTCAGAAATATTGCTGGTCCTGGATCAATGATTCTTTCAAGAACCTTTTCAGGATTTGGCAAAAGCAAATAATTACAAAAATAAACCTTTGAACCAAAAGAGTAGTTTCTTAGAACGTGCTTACAACTGGAGTGAATTTAGAAACAGAAATTTATTAGGACAAACATTTAATATTTTTATAGTTCTAAATAGAAATAGCTTATACTTTGTTGTTATTATACTGGAAAGTGACGCTCTCCATATCGGTAATGCATTCTACAATAATTCGTTATAAACAATATTAATTTTATAAATATTGATTAAATAACTGTCAGTAATAAAAATGTAATGAAGAATAATCGATAGTAAGAAAATATTGTACAGTCGACTCCCTATAACACGGTAGATACGTTCCGAGATTTATGAATCCAGCTTCTAGGAGTCCAGCCAATCACAGACCGGCACTTACGCAGTTTATGGACTACGGCTGTTTGAAAGGTTTCTTCCATAAAATTAATCGATTCTAGACTAATTCGACTCAACATTTCCAAAATACGTATAATTTTTTGGGAATAATCCATATAAACTATGCTATAAACAAAAAATTGTAGGATTACTTACCGAGTGTGCACCGTTCGACTACGCCGTTGCTTAAGCTTGTTTTCGTCGTGGAGATTGTCATCGAATGGCGCTCGCGTGCTTCCTGATAAATTATTTTTTTCGCGAAAAATTCGCTGAACTTTAGTGACATCATTAATATAAATATAATTTTTATGGACGTTAAATAATAAATGGTTTTTAGTAGGTCCGCTGCTAGTTTAAACTCAACGGTTTGTGCAATCCTGTCGCGACACGAGTCGACGATGACGTTTTACCGAATTATAGGAGTTTTTTTAGCATGTTTGTACGAATACTGTCGCAATTTTTTCGCCGTGATATAGGAATCCGAACTATAGAAACCCGTGTTATAGGGGGTCGACTGTAATGAAAATTTTGTTGTAAATTAATAGTTTTAAACTTTAAAAAAAAAAAAGATAGAAGGGACGTAAATTAATTGACTTCTCCAAACGTTCTGCTAGAGTTGAGTTGAACTTTGACTCCTCGTAGGATCTAAAACATTTAACGTTTTTGGAAGTTAGATTTTTCTGATAATATGCTCGACTATATCCTTTTTACTGTAAGAAATTTGCTTCTAGTTACACATTTCATGATTTCATCAGCTAATTAGGGAATGACTGATGCCAAGGTAGGTTTATTAAGATACCAATATTGTTAATGTATATAAATCAAAAAGTAATTTTTGTCTCTCAACTATTTATTAAGTATTCGATGAAAGAATTTTAATTATACTTAATATTTACATAATTTCTATTAAAAGTTAAATTAATTCCATTAGTTAACATGAAACAGAATATATAAGCAATAATTTTTGATTCTCTTTTACAAAACAGCATTTATCATCTGTTCAAATATTTTAAAATTTTCCTTGAATTTAAACATTATTTCAAATTTTGTTCAAATTCCAAGGTAAATATTCTGCTTGCTTTAAGAGAGTCGAAAGTGAAATTTATTCGAAACGTTTTCGGTCTACAGTTCGAACATCAATTACAAATCGTAGACAAAAAAATGTTTCGAGTACATTCTATTTTTGGCTCCTGTAAAACAAACAAATATATTTAACTGAATTTTAAAGTTTAAACTACAATTTTCTTTAATCGAATTATTATAAGCTATCCATTAAAACTGAAAATTTTAATCTTGAGCATTTTGATAATTGTTATGCTAAGCATGTTAACACATATATAAGCATATACAGGTAACCCCCGTATAACACGGCACGGATTTACTCTAACACGGTTCGAGAATTGGAACATCCCCATATAGCACGGTGCTTTTATAGCACGGGTTCACTCTAACATGGTTCGGAAATTGGGTAAAACCCTCGTACAACATAAAGAGTGCGTTCTTTTATACCTCCGCGTAACTCCGCGCGAGCATTCGAATTGTTTTCGTGGNTCTTTTATACCTCTGCATGAGCATTTTAATTTTTTTCGTGGCTACTTTCATGGAATAATCTTTCAACAAATAATCCATTTAATGGTTAAATGTTACAATTGGGACCCTTCTTTTGCCTCTAAAAGCTCATATTTTAGAATTATAGATTCCTCTATCACAATACTATCGATAGTGTGGATGCTGCCATCTTTCTTTCTTTCACTGTTGTTCCTAAATGCCTACAAACAGCAGCATACTCCTGTTGTAGTGGAGACAGAGTGACCGCTATTAACGAACGCACCTAAAAACTGTTACCAGTTGATGATGCTCATGCTGAGATCATATAGAATGAATAATCCTCTGGTAAAATATTTACTTAAATAATAAATAAGTATTTTACCCGTAAAAAAAATGAATAAATCGATTTAAAGAAGGATTTAACAGCATGTTTTTTTTAATTTTTGGAACCTAACCTCCCTTTTTGCACTAGTTCTTTGTTTCGTATAACACGGATTCGCATAACACGGCAATTTTTTGGAACGTAACTCCTGTGTTATATGGGAGTTACCTGGTAAAATATTTAAATATTTTACCTATGAAAAAAATGAATAATAAATCCAATTTAAATAAGGATTTAACAACATGTTTTTTTTAATTTTTGGAACCTAATCCCCCTTTTCGCACTAGTTCTTTGTTTCGTATAACACGGATTCGCATAATACGGAAATTTTTTGGAACGTAACTCCCGTGTTATACGGGGGTTACCTGTATATAATTTATTTTTTCCTATACAATAATTATACGAAGCTTTTTCCATTAGATGTTACATTTACGGAAATAATTCTTAACTTGATTTATACGATATCAATTTATTATTTAACTGTTCTTAAATTAATCATCACAGTATATTAGGATTAGTGTTGTACCTCATGTTTTAATAAATTAAATTAATGCTAATAATGAAAAATAACTTTATAAATTTTTGTTTGCATGTTTTTACCTCTATTTGAAAAAATATCTGATAAATACGAATAAATTTAAATACGAAAAAATTCTTTGGGAAAAAATTCTTTGGGAATTTTTTCGCATTTAAATTTGTTCAATGCAACTAAAATCCGCTTAATGAATTGGTAATATTATGTTATAAGTATTTAATATTACATAAAATCGGCGTTTAAAAAATGTTTTAATTATAAATAAACTTCCTGTATTAAGGATGATCATATATATATGTTAACACCGAAATCGCTCATTGAGCGAAAAAAAAAATGACCACAAAGCGAAATTTGCGTCGTGACTTTCATGATATTTGACCACTACGCGTTATGATTAAGAAAAGCCATAACGCGTTCTGAACGTTAGCTAATGCCAACCACAATACGAAGGATAGGTTGTAACTTGTCAACGGACGCATTGCAAACACTTGCGGAGTTTGTATTGTGTTCATTCTTGACCAGTGCTGCCGTTTCTATGATAATTACCTTTTCTAGAGTAATTTCAACCTCTCAGAGTAATGTTTCGGGTAGTCTTATATTTAGGGTAAATCTAGGGTAAAACTACCCTGTGTTCTGATGCTATTACTCATCGCTCCACAAGTTTCGCTGGAAAAAGTTTTAGTCTAAAATCATTCTTTCTGTTTTTCCCTATAACTGGAGAGTTTTAGGATAGGACAACAGAAGCTAAAGAAATAATGCAGATTGATGCTAGGTACAGTACATGGGTGTACTCTGTATAGTGATACTTCGGTTTACGCCGATAATCCGTCCGAAAACAATCGGCGAAATCCGAAACCGACGATAACCGAAGTCAACGAAAACCGAGGTATTACTGTATATTACACCAGAGTAGGTTTTCGTTTTACTCAACCATCATGCCATTGAGCCATTGGCACGCTCCATATCAGATGTAAATTAATACCTCTGATAAAGCCTAAAAATCCTAAGACATTTTAGTTATTAAAATTTTCAAAAACAGTAAGAATTGTTCTGATTATTATTTCACAATAATAGTACAGAGATCTGCGTCATAGAATCGTTCGTCTTATTTTTTTATTCGAGCTTGAGCTCGAGCTCGGAGAGTTTTCTCAATTTAGGGTAATTTTCTGCAGTTGAAATTGGTTCGATTGTTTTAGTTAGGGTGTCTAATGCTGATAGGGGACGTGCAGCTCCCAGAAATGTTTTAACTGTTGTTATGAGCATTAATCCACCAGGTCTCTATCAGTTAGGAAACAAGGAAAGTCTTCTCGATCGACTTTATGGTCGTAATGAATTTACAATTTCTACAGGAACTTTATTAACATTCAGGACGTACCCTCAACTTTATTAACACTTCGCATAGCATCCATGTTAACATCTGGAAGTAAGCAAGGGTTTATAATGCGTCACTGTAAAATATACTGTACTGATAAAAATGCAAATGTCGCTCAAAGAACATAAAATACATGAATAATTAAATGTTGTTGTAAAGTAACCAAGTTAAATTTCTGTATGTGGTGAATAATTTTGTTACCTGCTTATATAAAATGATTGAAGATAAATAAATCATAATGAAAAAGAAAGTTTTATTTTCTTATCATCACTTCGTTATTACTTAACATCCAAAACGTGTGATGGCTTTTAACCATAATAAATTCGTCGCACAGTGGTTTTTAACTTTAGCAGCTGATTTTTATTTTATCGTGTATAGTATATCAAGCACCTACAAATAGGCCTATATGTAGTTAGAACTTTAGCACTTTTTAGCAAAACAAAAGAAACAAATGTGTATTTTTCTCCATATATTTTATTCCTTTGAAATTTTTTTAAGTATAAAAATTAAATTTCTAGGAAAACTTGTAGAACTAATGTTGTTCGGCATTAAAAATTGTAAATAAAAATGTTTCGAGCCTAAAATCCATATTTCAAAGTTACAAACCACTGTGCGTCGTATGATCCTGTATCGTGGTTGCATCAGCTAACGTTCAGAATGAGTTATGGCTTTTCTTAATTATCACAACGCGTAATGGTCAAATATCATGAAAGCCATGACGCGAATTTCGCTTCGTGGTCCTTTTTTTCGCTCAATGAGCGATTTCGGTCTTTGAGCCTAACATACACCTATTTGTCAGTGTTCCTACTTACTTGTTAGTTTATTTAGGCTATACAGAAGTTATTTATAAACTGATGAAACTTAACTTAAATTCAGTTTTTCTTTTTGTTTATTGGAAGCAGTAAAAATTATTTGGTGTAAATACTGCACAGGAAATTTTATTAAATTAATGAAATGAGACGACAAGATGGCCAATGCAAGTGCAGGCATAAACTATAGCACTAAAGACACGAATTTGAGTCTAGTATAATCCCCAAATTTTCACGAGTGCTTTGATCCGAATACGCTGAATCTAGTTTCTTAATATCTAATCAGTAGAATCTATAATGGACATGAAAAAAGACCTATTTCCGCAAAACAAAGTTAAAAAAAATTAACGACGTGAATAAAAATTTGATTTTTAGATATACTTTCTCCGAATAAAAAATTAATGAAAGAATAATAAATGACGACTAAATTCGAACTATAAATTTTAAAATATTTAAGTAAAAATCTGAGTTGCATGTACAGTACTTTATATATGTAAATACATTTGTTTAAGTTCGTTCAAAACTTTGAATTTATTTATATACAGTCTCTATTGTTTCTTTTAATTATAGAAAAACAAACTGAAAATGTGTGAAAAATTTTGAAGATAAATAAAATTTGAATTGCAAATTTAAAAATTCTTGGAATTATAAAAAAAAATGCTAAAAAGTTTTTAATTTGCTTCAATATAATTAGTGAACCATCATAATACACTGTAAATCACGATAATTTGCCCATAAAAACTGAATATAGTTTAAATCTATTCAGCTTTTTTGATAACTTATAGCAACATAAACATCCGAAATAACAACTGTAAGAAATAAATGTTAGGATTACAACATTTTTAAAACAAAATTTCAAACTTCTAGCTTCCAATATATTATAAAGCGTATATTAATAATACAAAAATCGACAAAATTATTGTGACTTCGTCACAATGCCAGGCTCCAATTTTTAATCATATATTTAATTTATTTAATTTAAAATATATGCTCTGAATTTCAGTAGTGTCATGTCCCTGTACATCATACTTTCCTGATACAATAGTCAAGCCTGTCATCTACCTAACATTGTTCTGGATAAAATTTTTGAATCAAAATAACGTGATTTCCTGTCCAAACCGGAAGTTCGTATATAGTTAATCGGAACCTCCTGCTAAGCCTTCCATATCTGGTCTCGACTTTCATGTATCTAATGGTTAAATTATACAACTGGGATCTTCGTTCTCGAGAATAAGGAAAGACAGACAAACGGATAGACGCCGTGAGAATTTATAGGTCTGCAATTTGAAAATTGCAGCTCAATTCATATAAATAGATTTTATATTTTCACGTAAAATTTTCTTTAAAATTTTAATGTACAACGATTCACAATGAGAATAAATGGACTGGAATGGAATTTCGGCACTAAGTATTAGTTCAAAATTGAAATTTGTTGTATAACCTAATACAGCAAGCTTCAATTTTCAATCAATTACGAAATTACGAAAGAACTCAGTCTCGGCCGGATCGTTCATTAAAATTTCGCCAGAATTCGAATCGGATTTAAATTCTGATCCTTCACAGAAATAAATGTATTATTTTTTTCAATGTTTTCGACTTTCTAGTTGGGATACAATTTGAAAAAATTGTAACCTATAAATTTCCACTGTCGTCCGTCTCTTTCCTTAATCTCGAAAACGGTGTTAGATAAACGAAATTCAAGACCATATATTGAAAGCTAAGGGGTAGAAGGCCTCCTTAAGCTTTCCATATCCTTAAGCTTTAACTATATATGAACTTCCGATGCAAACCGGAAATCACATTATTTCAATTCAAAAATTTTCCCCTGAAAGGAGTTAGATAGATGACCGGCACGACTCTATTGCTAACGGAAAAGTATGATATACAGGAGCAAGGCGCTACAGTATTAATTTGAGATGGAGCGCATATATTTTAAATTAAATAAATTAAAAAATTAAAATTTGTAGTCCGACATTGTGACGATGTCACAATACATAACTGCTTGTATTAAGTATAAAAAGTTTAAGCTATATAATCATAAAAATATTTGTAGAATCTGAATACTTATAACAACAGACAATAAAGGTAATATTTACTTCTAAGCATCTAAAATGATTATTAACTCCTATTTAAAAAATTTAAATTCAATCGTTTTAAATGTGTTAAATAAATGAATTATTGAATTTTTTTACAGTAATACTTATAATAGAGGAGAAGGTGGTATTATGGAACACTGCGGGTATTATGGAACCACCCCATTTCGAACTGATAATAAAGGCGAACTGTAGCGGAATGTGGCTGAACTGAACTAGGCAGACATCCATAGCAAGGGGAAAACCCGTTTTACTTTAGTTAAACGGTTGTCCGCATTTAATCAGCAAATTCGCTTTTTTCAAAATTCGCAAGTTTTGAATGCTAAGTGAATTTAATTATTTTTAAAATATAAATCGTGTAGTTGTAGGTTCACTGGTGCATGTTTCCGTTCCAGAGACTTAGGGGTATATATTAATCTGTGTGATGTTCACGTTTTTTAAATTTTGGTCTTGACAGACATAAGTTAACCCAAGATGGAGATGCGTGAAATACGGACCCCATTGGTGCTTTTACAGTAATATGGAACTCAACTCCTCCGAACTTTCTATTTGCAAGCAGACATTCCTCCAGAACAATTTGTGAAAAAGACACTAGGTAGAAGGCCAATTCTTCCCGAGAATATCGAAAAAGAGCTGCTGGAATATATATTGTTGATGGAGGTCATATTTTTCTATTATAAAAGCATTTTTGCGATAAAATACATTGGAGTAAATAATTTGGTAGTTATTTAACATTTTTTGTCCTTTCCTATTTGTTTTTGGCTACATTAAAGCATTTTTTTGAAAATATACAATAAGGTTCCATATTACCACCCGATTTTCTCTAAGCCTACTTTCGGACTTTTTGTACAAAAGCCTTCAAAAACCATACTTATAATTACACTAGAGAAAAATCCAATTAGGAACATTTAGATTACTAGTTACCAGTACTTTTCGCACAAAAAATGTGAATGTAGTTATGATACCTTGTTTACAATTCACTAAAATGTAATTGGGGTTCCATAATACCACCTTCTCCTCTACTTATTTTAAAGTATAATTTATCATAAATATAATCTCAAACTTAAAATAAGAATTATATTATTCCATATTTTAAATTACATATCGTTTATTACCTTCATTTTCTCTCTATAATTGGCATATTATCCACTACTAAAGCAAATTATTAAAAATAAATAAAATGCTTAAGATAATTGCTTTCAATATTTCTTATAGTCCATTTCTTTTTATTAAATAATATCTGTTATTAACTAGAAACATAATTATACAATAGGGAACGATACAAAATATTCCGACGATAAAACATCGTCTAAAATCTTTTCAAGTATTATTAATTTTTCCAGAAATAAATGTTTACTTTAATAAAATTATATATCTTTTCCATTCAGTCATCTGATCTGGCACGTTGCCATTATACTATGTTCACTTAAGATAAATCGCAGCATGGACCATTTAATAAAAGGGTGTTGTGCATGGGACCTATCTTTAACATCGACTCGGTTTATTTAATATTTCAAGAAATAATGACATCTGTCTCTTAATAAATATAGATAAAAAATAATTTAACAAAATATATATGTATTAATAAAATGTCAAATTTTATATACAGAGCTTTAAAATTTAATATCTGATCTTAAATTTATAAAATTGTAATAGT
>NW_019384497.1:249324-278409 GCF_000671375.1 Centruroides sculpturatus | reverse complement strand
AAAAAAATTAAACAATGATAAAAAGCACTGATAAACATTAGTTAAAACCCCGCTATTACATATTTATGGTTCTATTAACTTAAAAATTCGATTAATTGGTTAATGCCATTAATAAACTAAAAAATATGTAACAAAACGTGTCTTTATGACGACAATAATTGATCGAAAATTTTTTTTTAAAAGTAATGTGTAATTGCTTTTTAAAAAATAATAAAATTCTTTAGAATATGAATCACTTGAATTTACCAATCGTTTATTTATCAACATTTAAAATTAAGTATTATTATTATTATGTTTACGTATGAGAGAGAATAGAATATCGATTGAACTCAATACTGACATAACATTATTAATAATATATTAATTACAATATATAAAAATTTAAAAAATACGTTACAAATTTCTATGAACTGTTTAGCAATATAACGCAATCGAATTAGGATGGAGAAGGATGCAGCACCTGGTTTTAGCGCTACCTCGACAGCATTGAATTTTTTTCTCTTATTATAAAAAATTTCAATCTGGAGATTTCATTCATTTTTTAATTAATTACAAAATTATTTATTAAATTTAGATTTTTTTTTTCTCTAGAGTTTATTTTTACAGGGTTTATATTTGTGCAGTGTGTGTTAATTAGATCTAAGATGCAATAGATCTAATTGGTAAAAATAAGATTAGAAGTTATAATTTTTAATATATTTTATCTTTTCTATAAACTTTTAAAAAGAAAACCTTCAAAATAAATTGCAAATTAATTTTATTACACTAGAAAGAGGTGTATTAATTTTTACCTTCATTATAATAAATGAAAACCTCAATACAGTAACTAATTAAATGAAATCCAATTATATATGTAGAAGAATAAATTTAAGTTAATAATTACATATGATATTTATTATTAAAATAATATTTATTTGAATAATTCATTCAACAAATGAGATTTACACAAGTTATAATTATTTCAATTTTTTACTCACTTCTCCTGTCCTCTTCTGCGTCGATCTTTTTATCTTCTTTTTGTCGAAGATGATTTGCAGTAGACAGGAGTTTTCTCAGCCACGGTGTTTTCTGATCTTGTTCATCCAGGAATTTCTAAAACGACAAACATAATATTTAGCCGAGGAAGAAATATTTAGATAAGTAAGTATTGTTACACGTGTAAAAAAAATGGCCGAATGATTTTATAGATAAACCGTATAGACTGACGGTCAATCCCCAGGTAGGGAAGATCGATTGTGAGAACACGTGCTGGCGACAGGTACGACAAGGCAATCAATATGGTGCAAGTGGACCTCATCCACGTTATCGGTATGAAGTTTTGGCAATAATGTAAACCCAGTGCAAAAAAATAAAATAAAAGAAAAATTCTGGTTAAAAAATATCATATGAAACTGCTTTTATATTCATTTAGATGCATTTTTACATATTTTTTTTCCGTTTACGGGATAGAGTTTTTAATATATTTTGAAAACAGTCGATTGGTAAAGCACATTATGCAAACATAAAACAGTAATTACTGTCTGTCAATAGAAATAATTTATTTTACAATCGCTACAAATTGAAAATAATAAATAATTATTAAAAATAATAATGATTAACGTACATTTTAAAAATTAAATTCGATGTGATATCGACCCAAATGGTTTATTCTTGTTATATCAAGAAAAATTATATTATCTTCTGTATTTAAAATCAATTTATTTCAAAATATCCGAATTATCATAATTTTATTGAAAATTAGTATGTAATACAATAATAATTTTAAATGTATTTCAGCAAACAATAATTGATATTAGGAAGAAAATAGGGTAAAATTACATATTTAAATTAAATAAATTAACAGATACGTTTATATATTTACATTTTAGCATAGTTTAACGTCGTAACCGTAAAATTTAAATATTTAAATATTCGAAATCAATGGAAAATCTTCGAAAGTTTACTGAATAAAAACTACATACAATATATATTTTTTCATACACTTTTATTATTTCCGAAATTATGCTGCAGTCGATTATCCTGACTGACATTTCATCTTGTTAAATTTATTAATAATGAATAATAATGTCATTAACTATAATGAACGTTATTAAGCGTAGTCTTAACACAAATAAGAGTACGTGAAAAATTAAATCAAAGATTTTTATGCAGGGTACAGTACATGTAATAGGTTTTGCGCAGAGAAAATTCAAATGCATGTTAACTGAATATGAAATACCTTATATATAATTAAACTAATTTAAAGAAAAAGAAAACTAGAAAGTAAATTTATATCTAATACGGTAATAATAAAAAATTAATTTTTTTTTATTCGTAATTTTTTATTACCTCGTATTTAATATAGGCTACATATATTTCTTAAAACAATTAGCCATCTATTTTAAAAGATAACGTAAATTATTTTATTTTAACTCGATACGAATTGTAACAGTATTTTTTCATTACTTTTGTTAAGGAAAAAACGAAAGCCTGAATAGATCTAATCATCAAAGGAGCAATTTTTATTTTATCTAGAAACTAAATGAAATAGAGAAAGATTTACTTAACTAAAATGTAAGTGAACTATTGACACTTGTTTTGTTCAAAAGAACACTAACATGCAAGCATCTTGCGTGTCTTAAGCAAACACGCAGAAGCTTTCTCTGAGTCACAATTGAGTTTTATTGTCTAGCCAGCATATTACTGCCTGAATATCTGAATTTGCTTCATTCTAGTTTCACTGCATTTTAATACATTTATATTTTCAGTTGAAAAACTTATAGAAAATATATTTAATTTTGACATATCCTCTTCTCATATTTTACAGGAACTTTCTAAGTAAAAAACATACTATTTTTTCAATCTAGTGCCAGGTGTATATTTGGTGCGATTAACAAATTATCCAAGCTAGTTATGATCGTTTAGGTCTTATATCAATTTTTACTCATTTATATACTATACCAATGTTTAATTTAAACATAAAAAATACAGTTTAATGATATAAGTTCTGTTATACTAAATGTTTTTAGCTATCTTTTTGAGAAATGAGTTTTATTTTTATTCTAAATTTGTTGAATAAAACTTACAAAAATATCATCTGAATATTAAAACGTAAGAAACTACTCAACACAACAAAGAGAATGATTTATTATGAAGACGAATAAACATAAGAAATAACGTTCAAAGTAACATCTTTGAGATCTTTCTAAAAATGAAAGCTTACTTCTCTAGGGATTTAGTAGTGCAGCCTCAGGATACAAGTTGAATAAACCAAAAAGAAATTCGATGCACAGTTCAAGCAACTATCTACGAAAAGAAAATGGCTACACATCACGAAACAACATGAAACTGGCAAATGTGATAACGTTCAAGATATAAGATTAACTATAGAACAGTCAACACATTATTGAGAATGATAAATTCTAAATACATTTAACATTATTAATTAATTTATTTTGTTAAAACGAATATAATAAATGTAAAGAATAAATCAAATATATTTTTCTATTTCATTCGACAGTTACTTGATGTTACTTACTTTTTTATTTATATTATTATTATTATTATTATAGGATTTTGTTTATTTGTTTTAAAACAAATATTAATAATTAATATCATATTTACATTATATTATATTGTATATTTATACCTACTGTAATTTATTAAATTTTAATACTTCACAATGTTTTTTAATTGTATTAACATATATTTGAATAAACAATTTTATGACATTTTCATGATATTTTCCTATTTAGAATGGCAATAAAATAATAACTATCTAGAATTTTTCACCTGAAGTAAAAATCACTGAAATGATTTAAAAATAAATTTCAAACATCTAGACAGACACGAAATCCCTACCTTTAGGCTAACGTCTCCTTAGCAATTCGATCCACAAAGTATTAATAAAACAGCATGTAAATATCCAATGTGGATTATAAAGTAAATATGACCGAAAAAGTTGTTGTTTATAATTTATTCCTCAGTCTTTATTTTTAATTTAACATTAAATAATTATTGTTAAACTAATGTCATAATTAATACAATTCGCATTTTAATTAATATTTATATTTTATATATAACAACTTTTCAATTTTCAAAATTTCACTTCTAATATTTTATAACATAAAACTCAATCGAGGCGTCGTCCTTCCTCTGTCATTCATGCTAAACGGGTTCATTGCGGATTAGGAATAGGCGAAATTGCGGTCGACCAAACAGTGTTAATGCGTGTCTCTCACGTTAACAAATCGGTCGACTTGAGGAGAAAAATAATAGAATATAATAAATCTAATTTAAATTCCAAATTATTCTATGATAGACCATTAAGGTCTTTTGTGTATTTTTAGTTTACATGTATTGAAAAAAGTAAATTCAATAAAATTACAAATCTCTTCTTATTGCCCCTAAGCTCTGTCTGTATTTGCCTCTATGCATCAATAACAATGCTGCAAATATACTGTACATGATAAAATAAAGCTTTGGATATACTTTAAAAACGTAGTAGTAGTCCAGAATTATATATACATATACAAAACTCAAAATATATTTTCTATTCAAATTTCAAAATCGATTTCCGAAATGTTAACAAATCCTACGGTTTTGTTAGATATGACAATAAGGTAAATGTCATTTTCCAATATCTAAGCATATATTGTATTTTATACATTCGATTTTGATAGCGCACGTACAGTTTACCGATATTTAAAGTGTAAGAGAAGATTCAACGTAATTAAAATTGTTCTCATAAATTAAGATAAATTGTATTTTTCCAAGAGTGTGTAGAACCTGTCTATCATTTCAGTTTCATTACAGTTTTATTTAATAATACAGTACTGAATAAATATAACAAGCTCGACAATACGAAAACAGATAAAATATATCAGCAGCAGAAATACGAGTATATCAACAAGAAACTATTTTATTAACGAGCAAATATTTATTGTGACATCATCACAATGTCGGGCTGCAATTTTTAATCATATTTTTTAATTTATTTAATTTAAAAAATATGCTCTCCACCTCAAATTAGTAGTGTCTTCCCCTTGTACGTCTTTCTTTTTCTGTTAACAATAGTCGTGCTGGTCATCTATCTAACTCCTTTCAGAAAAAAATTTTTTTAATTGAAATAACGTGACTTCTGGTTTGTACCGGAAGTTCCGTATATACAGTAGTTAATCAGGACCTCCTGCCTTAAGCTTTCCATGTCTAGTCTCGGTTTTCATCTATCTAATTCCGTTCTCGAGATTAAGAAAGGACAGACAAACAAACAGACGATAGTGGGAATTTATAGGTCTACAATTTTTTTCAATTTGCAGCCCAATAAAATTTTTTAAATATCTTCAGACGATATAACCACTCAAAAAAATATAGATAAAAAAGTATTCCACAACTTCGAACTCTCTCTGCTATTTTTTAATTAAAAAAAATCAGCAGAGCGATCGAAAATATTTCTTAATAGACAGCGATAGAGATAGAGTCATTGTTGTGTTTCCTCAGAAACTTTTCTGAGGAACCACAACGTAATAAAGCAATTTAGACACTCACATTTATACATTAACAGTAATAAATTTTAAAACACTCTTAAAGTGTCTTTTATTTTCATTCTTTATATGTAATTAATTCCATACCGTAACGAAATATTTTTGAATTGTATTTCATTTTTAAATATGATGTATAAATTCGTTTCATTTAAGCCATTTCAATAAATCATTACACAATTCAAAGGATTTTATACTGAATGAAATTAGGGGAGACCGGGGCAACTTCGGCATGCGGGGCAAGTTTGTCAAGCTCTTTTTTTTAAAAACAAATTAAAAGGAGACTTTGGTTATAGGTTAGGCAGTTGAGTTTTATTGGTGGCTTGTTGAGTGTAGTGTTTTTATTGTTCTCCAACAAGCGTAGTTGAATTATCAAGCAAATTTTCATTTTCGTTCAATTCCATATAATATTTTTTTTCCATTTATATTGAATTGGCAGGTTTTGTTATAATTCCATGATAACGAAAGTTACTTTTCCTGTTAGAAGGATGTAACTTCAACTTATTCACGTGGCCAGATCGTGGCTTGGCATTCTGTTCTCAGGGTTGTACTTAATGTTTCGAAATCATGACTAGCGGGGTAAGATCGGCAACATAAAGCCACATTAGAAGCAAAGGATAAAAATCAAACAGATGATAAATGAAAACATGTTTGCATTTGTTATTCATGTATATATGTCTTTGAACTTGCATTTCGTTGTAATAATATTAAATGGGTGTTGGATTTGTATTTCTTTGTTTTAATAGTGAATTCCAACTTATACATTGTTAATAACATAATTTTATATACGTGCCTATCTTGCCCCATTACTGTTGCCCCTATACCAGGGGCAACTTTAATAAAAATAATTAAAATAATTACAACTTTACAAAAAGAGAGAAGTTGCCGATCTTGCCCCTATACCCGGGGCAACTTCGTCAATTTCTCTCTTCTTGTAAAGTTGTAATTATTTTAATTATTTTTATTTCCAAACTGATTTTAACCAGTTCTATAGTAAGGTAACATTCCAATAGACAATATGCAAAGCTTTTTTTTTCAGTTTACAGCAGTATTTATTACACAAAATTTAAGTAAAGCTTAACATGCCGATCTTGCCCCGGTCTCCCCTACTATTATTAATTAATAAGTAATTCACCCATTGTTTTCTTGCTGCTTTTTGCAATATCGTCTCTAATAACAGATAGCGTGTGACTGAAGTTAAGAAATGCCAGCAATTTAAACTACTAAACTGCGAGCAAATATCTAAATACAACTAACGTTTAAGATTTAAAGCACTGGCTAAAACTGATAAAAGCACAATCGTTATCAATTATCGTTCAGTCACATGTTGAAGCTAATTTCGCGAAAAGATAGCTTAAAATTCATGTTTAACCGAAAGATGATAACTATAACCGAATTATGATTGCAATAAACGAACTTTAGAAGTGTATTTTAACTTATGTCTTGGAATTTGCTAATTCTGATAACATATTAATTATTACAATTAGCAGATCCTTTGTAGATATTGTCGATTACATTTCGTAATCCTTTTCCGTCAATATTTGTTTAAATAATAGTAATATACTACCCAAATACTTTCTGAAGTAAAAATTCAAAAAAATTTCATCTTAATGAAAATTTCTGTTATACTTAATCATATTATATTTATTTAACAATATAATTTTTATAATGTAATCATACAATATGTTTAGGCGACTATGAAATTATTTTTATGAAGTATATCAATAAAACATCAATTCAGATTTAAGGTTTTCCCCCGTATCCACTAAACAAAGCAAAGGACATTATAATATTAAATAGAACACTTAAAAATCAAAAATCTTATTAGATAGTTATTAGAAGTATTGGTTGATTGACTTTGTAATTCCTAAGAGTCCTAACATCAGCATGCAGCCGCAACTGTACATATTACGATTGGTTTAATCAACAGGATCGGCAATGACAACCATACTCTGATCTGAACTACAGTACCCGGTGGCTTTTGAGAATATGAATATTGCTCGAGGCAGATTCGGGGACACGTGTCCCGTCGTTTTTCGGAAAATGTTGTTCAATTAACTTAGAATTACTTTAGTTACCTAATCTTACCTACTGAAGTAATGCGATGTGTTATTATATTTAGTTTTATTTTAAAGTAACAAAACCGATTGCTTTGGTATCAAGGGAGTTGCTGCAGCATACAAGCATCCTCTTAGATAAGAGCCCTTGCCAACACTAATAACAAGAATTTAAGTTTAGATCGCGTAGATAGCCAAATGGATGCTGCACAATAATCTGAGGAAATTTTTAAATTTAATCGAAATACAAAAAAAAAAATACATAATACAGTATGTGATTATTTACTAGTATATGCTTTTCATGAGTTTCCCTAACAATTTTTATTATTTATTATTTAACCTATTAAAGTTTATTCCTGAATATAAGTATCTCCAGTTTTTAACTTTAAAGCAGAACAAAATTTTAAGAACAAAAATCATTTTGTATAATCAATAATGCATTTACTTCATTCTGTGCACTAAAATATTAAAATTTAATTGTGTTAAAAAATATTTGCCTATTTATAATAAATGATGTATTGATACATTCTGTTTCTCTTCTTCATCATTCGAAACTGCTTTTAATCGGAATGAGGAGTCAGGCTCTAAACTGATCTAGACTTGTCAATTTTTTACTTGGTTCAGATTGCGATGTCATTTCCTAAGCTGATGTATTCTGTGCGAGTCAGGCACATTTTGGTAAACAAAAATAAAGTCCGCGATAGCTTATATGTCTCGTATCAACAGTTTCTTGTAAATCTCACAAATATTTAAAAAAAGAACTATTTTCAGAACAGAAAAAATAGAACATTTTTCTATTTTTTCTGTTCTGAAAATAATTCTTTTTTTAAAGATTTGTTGATTTCGAAATATACTATATATTTTATTTTTGATTCTACCCAGTGAGCCCTAAGAAGGTTTTTTCCCCCCATATCCATCTTGAGTTCGATCAAGCCTACAATGGTTCCAGAACGACATAGTGTTGAGAGACGGGCCTGACATATCCAGTTATCCTTGAGAAATTTTTGGGATTTTTCGATCGCCAGAATCCCCCGTTCTTTACAGAGGTAAGCTGACACCTCTAAGTAAGTGCACACTTGGGCAGGCGGACAGACACATATGTCAGAGCGGACAGAATCTCATTAGCATATGCACACTTTGGTAACGTTACAATGACGGATAGCGGAATTTAGAGAAAGATTGAAAGTATTTAGACAAGGCATTTTTTCGGTATGAATAACGTCTAGAATAATTAATGGTAGTAAGCTACTGATTATTATAAGAGGATGTTGAAACTTATATAAGACTCCATAGTTTTGCATTACAAAAATTAAACTTATGTTTGCTATGGTCACGTATGAAATGGGCACAAATGCAAAAAAAAAAAAAAAGGAAACGATCTTCTGTTAATGAATGAGGATGCCAAGTTTTGACAGCTGAGCACCTAGATCAGTAATATTGTCTGTTTCGAGACGGACGGACGAAAATGTTGCCTCCTGAAGAATGAGACAGATGACCCGCCCGCCCAGTATGCACACATCCATACTTATAATGCAAGAAATTTTTCTTCTCTGTCCGTCCATGCGTGCTTTCTTCTAACCGCCTTGGTCATCAGGCCATCAGATGCTTAGATTTTTAATAAAAGTATTCCATATTGTTATTTAGTAGTAGTAATGATAAAATTTCAATTATTCAAACTGTTAATTTATGAGCAAAAGATTTAGAAAATAACAAGTACAAAAGATTGAAGAAAAATTTAATAAAGTGATAATTAGAATAAATAAATAAAGTAAACTATATCATTTTATCGATGAATTATACAACGGATGTAATCTATAAAGAGTACAGTAGAGTCTCGCAAATTCGATTTAATATGGACTGAGAAGGTGCTATCAAAAATTACGAACTTTACAGCACTACGATGGTGTTAATCTAAATAAACGGAATGTTCATAAAGATATTATATAAGCAAATTCTTAGAAGTATTAACTACGTATCAGTGGCACCTTGAAAAAAGGTGTTATATTCTTTCTTAACACGTGGAATTGATGCTATAATAAAATTTAGTCAGTGAATAATGATAACTTATTTGATCCTAGCGTTAAGCTATAGAGGTAGAAATTAGATTACTTTTTCGAATGACACGAGTTATCGAGAGTCGAGGATTCCAGAACTCTACTGCATACAAATCCATAAACATAATAAAAAATTATCGAAATATAAATCTGTAAAATTGTATATGTATTAATACTATATGTATAACTAAAAATATATATAAACGAAAAAAAATTAATTATTGATATTTTTGAAAATTCCGATATCTCTTTAATTTAGGATTACCAAAGATGTACTGTACATCTGTAGAAGATGAAAACAATCATTCTCATGAAAAAAGTAAAATAGATTGACTATGGGGATTCTTATTTGCTTATAGACATATTGCCAATTTCAAGTTTTTTTTTCTTTTTTCATTAGTCAAACTAAATCTGCTATTAAGGTAGACAAGCAAAGAAAAAATCTAGGAACAGCTGTTCGAAAATTTATAAAATATCACAAGAATTCAAAATGGATTAAAAGTTAGAATAACTTTATATTTATTATATAAAGTTATTCTAACTTTTAGTTTAAGTTAGAATACTTTATATGTATTACATACTTTAAATCATACCAAAAGCACAAAACTATAATATCTATAAATTCAAATTTTACTTCTACATTTTTATTATGAATAGATTCGAAAGGATTTGACTTGAATACTAAACAGAAAAATTTTTCTGAAAACTTTATTTTTATTATTCTCAGAAAATGAACTTGAGTGGTTAAATCACATACAGTAATAAACTAGTTTCAATAAAATTTTGGTTATACAACGATTCACAATAAAATTAGAGCCATTTATTCAAAATTCATTACACGTTTTGCTTACAGCCCTTGTAGAAACGGAGACAAATATTTTGACCAATGTTCGTTACAAAATAGCATTCGGATAATTTTTTTTACAAATCATCACTAAATTTTTGAATACATTTTTTAAATACTATTATGAGTGTTCTGGCAAGATGAAAATATAAAATCCATTCATTTCAATATTCTTTATAATTCGTTATGTTAATATTCAACAAAGAATTCTGTTCGTTCGTAATTCACATCATGTTTTGTCGCTCCTGTAGCGAACATACTCAGCTATCTACCTCAAAAGCACCTACTAAAAATAAAAAATCCTCCGTAGACTGTTCAAGAAAATCGCTTTTTTTTACTTGCTTCCCAGAGTCAAAAATTCTATTCTAGTACTATATGGACATCAAAGTGTTCTATCATTTATCACGATTTAGTAAAATCGTCCTCACAATGTTATGAGATATCCTTATGAAATGACTTCCTTTAGTATGGCGACATTCCAGAACAAGCGGAACACATTTTCGTAGAAAAATTAGTACTAAAACTCACCATTAAGACGCTTTTGGGGCTGCAAGCCCAAATATTTTTTTTTTTTTTTTTTTTGTATAAGACACTCGTGCTATACAGAGAACTCAGCAATTCTGGGAATACTGTTCCTACTCTGAAATTGTAGAACCTGAAGACAATGAACAGCGTTGTTCAAAAGCCGACAGTAATTGATCTGTGTTTCATCTCACATGCAGTGTGATAATCTCTTTCAAGACTGTCACATTGGCAATATGTTCTCGATAAACCATACTTTTTAAGTGGCCCCACAACCAATAATCACAAAGATTAAGATCTGGAGAACGAGTTGGCCATGTGATAGAAAATGCATGTTAGTCACTCTGTTATCGGGGAAATAACGTCGCAGAAATTACTATCGACATGATAGACGCCATCTTCTATGAAAGTGATTGATTCAAGGAATTGTCGCTGTTGCATTTTGCGATACGATAAAAGTGTTGAGAATATCATGGTATCGCTGTGCCGTCAGAGCATGTCACAGACCCATTAAAACTAGCTTCTTCAATGAAAAATGGTGCAAGGATAAATATGGCTGCGAATCCACATCAAACTAACTTTAGGCGAATGCAGTGGAATCTGCTGAAAGACACGATTGTTTTTTTCGCGGCCCAAACGTGACAGTTACGGGTGATCACTGTTTCACTGACGTGAAAAAGTGCCTCATTGCTCTGAAGGATCACTCAGTAACAAGCAACTACGGATAACAATGCATAACTTTCTCAGTGCCTTCCACGCTACCACTGGACACACCCAACTGCCGTGACAATGCACGTGCACTACTGGAGTCTGCAACATTATTCATTGACTGACAACAGCTGTGATAACATATTCAATGACTTGTGAAGTGATAAGTTTGTACCCTGACTGGATTAAACTCTTAGACGTCCAGTTTCCTCGAATCGAATGATCATTCTCTTGAGAGCTTGTAGAGTCAAGTCATCGGCGTAAATTCTTACGATGGCGAATTCCCAAAGTGCAACCGCGGCTTGTCGTTTTCATAAAATAGCTTTCAAGAAATGCACGTTCCGTAAAGATGATGGCCTCAGTAGCTGATAAAAACGACATTCAAATTTTTATACCCAAAACTTGCTGCAACACCTATGCTTATGCAAAAGAACTGCTTTTTCATTCTTGCAGCACACCAAAAGTATCATAATGGCAAGTTTTGGTACTAATGTTTTTTAAAAAAATGTCTTTCACGTGTCCTGAAATGCACCATACTAAATTTACTTGCTTTTGGACTGATAAATATCTCGCGACAGCGTTGAATAAAAGTTCATCTTTTTAGCGTCACTCAATAGCATATTATTAATAAAATGAAATTTCAGGCTGACTAAAAGAAGTGTAATTATTAATACGCCAGCTCAGCAGTTCTTAACTTTATGATTCGCAAGCCTTTTTTACAATAGACAGATTTTGACAGACCACCTCAGATTTAACTAAAAATCTACAAAAAAAAATAATAATAATAATTAATAAATATACATATATACTGTATATTTAATGTAAAGTAAATGAAATATTTAGGACGAACAGGTGTAGTTTTTTAATTTTTATGTGCATATTTTTCGTAATAGTATTTTTGAAGTTTTTTGATGATAAAATACGCACTTGTGAACTCGATTATCAACTGCTGCTGCGTAATTCGTCGTTCGCATGAAATTTATATTAAGTTTATGTGATTCATATTAACTTTATTACTCGATACAATTTCTTTTATAATCTATTTCTCGACTCTTGAAAAAATCCCGCAGTTTAAAAACAGCTCAAACAATAAATACAAAATATGCAGTACACAGTAAAAATAGTACAAAATATGTACGTTGGTCGAAATACAAATCATATTAAGATCTGAAAGACCAAGACAAAAAGCTTTAAAATTGAATCTTTAAAATTTATAGACTACTAGAAAACAAAATCCGATTTATTATATTCCAGACATACTGAAACCAACATTACATTATGGAACGCTACAACATACTTTTAATATTTAAAAAAATTTTCGACATGACGTCTTAAACTAAAAAAGGATTTTGAGTTAAAAATTTTCAAATTACATATTTATTTCTTAAAGAAAAAAAATAAAGCTCTATTACCTTTTTCTCTTAAATCCAAGTTATTTGAAACTAGTTTTTGATTTCACCATTAGGTTTTTTCGAATTTCATGGATCCTAATTATCTGATTGTATAAATTTTAAACTGTGCTGACAATTTATTATTGATGTTTCTAGCATCAAATCTATCCAACCATTCTATAAAATCTAATAAAACGAAGAACTAGTTGAAAAACAGTTCTTCGTTTTATTACAGTTACAGCTTTTAGTTTTGATATTGAAAACTGCGCATTAAATTTATAAGAAAGAAATTTTGTAAAATGAGAAATGCAACTCTATTACTTCTCTCTGTTGCATTCATTACAATCTACAAGATTCGTTTGAGAGCATATGTTTATTGCAAATAGTATTTATTTGCAATAAACGTATTATCTATTATGCATTCGACACGATTATTGCTTTCTTGATGTAGTAATCGATTATTGATTAAAATTTTTTTCAATAACTTTTCAAATTAGCAATAACTTTTTATTATAACAATTAGGTAATAAATTGCATAGATTTTCTTAATAATCATTAACAATCTTTACATTACTTGATAAAACAGTTTTTTGATATAAGCCAAATTCTAAAAAATTTATAAATAGATATAATAATAATTATGAATTTACTTTGTATTATTGTTATTATTGTTTCAATCATTTCTTAGACAGAATACATGTAGAATTATAAGAGTGAACTGGCCAAGGCCAAGTATATTTAGCTCTAGTTGAGAGAAAAAAGGAAGTAATTGTGCGCTAATGTTAAGTGTGGATTAAAAGATATTGCGTTTCTTTTAATAGACTTTATTTATAATTCATTATAATTTTACTTTCTGTTAAAATTTAATATGAACGAAATTCACTAAATTTTTTCGAAAAAAAAAAACTAATTTTACAGAATTTTAGATGACAAAAATCAAGCAAAATGAGTCAAATGTAATTATATTTAATTATTTTGCAATTCGTACTTTAAATTATTTTAATTCATTTTTTTAATTGAAAGAAAAAGTAAAATTAACCAAACTACAAATAGTTTAACCGAAAAATAATACTCAATCTTTTAAAATACCACAATTCCTTAACGTAATAACTATTTACTTTGTAATTCGTAATTTATGACTATTCAATCGGAAAGGAAATAGTAGGTTACTGACTGATAGAGGGATTAAAAATGATAAATCAAAAAGATAAATCTGTAGAATTATTAGTGTCTGCGATATCGATAATCAATCAATAAAAAATTATAACTTTTTCTTTAATGTGTATGAATTCAAAGTGACATTAAACCGGTATAGATTACTTCTGGCAAATTAATGCCAAAGTAAATACAGTTCATTTTATATTTAAAATAATAGGTTTGTTTTATTATAAAATTACTTAATTTTTTTTTTATCTTAGGATAAACTGTTATAATATACAGTGTAAATTATTTACAAATTTTTTAACAAAAATTCTTTAATAAAATCATCATACAAATTCTTAGTTAAAAGTTTATCTATAAAATAATTGAGAAATCATTAGAGATTAAAGTTCAAATAATGAAACAGGATTACCTGAAGGAAAATGTATATTTTATCGAAAATGACTTTTTTCCTACGATAGCAAACAAAGGTGAGAAAGTATCAGCACAAAAATCAAAACATCAGGTAAATGACCGAGTCCGGATGCCATACAAAAAATTTCTTTGAGAGATAATGAGATGGGATCACAGACAGAAATTATCGAAGTATTTGCTTTCGATTTGAATTCATAGAATAAAATGAAAGTAATTTAATGCTATAATTACTATCAACAAAAGTTAAACAAGTTATTTATATTTCCTTAAATCATCAAAATATCACTTATCAGTATTAATATATTCCAGCTTTAATTATAGATTTATGATAATTTAAACAATTTTATCTCTAGTCAGTTAATCATTTTTATTATTATAAGATAGCTGAACAATAATCAAATAAAATTACAAAAAATTAATATTCAGTAAATAATCATTTTGAGATTTTAGAGTTGATATAATTATTAAAAGTTTAAATATTTATTAATTTCGTGAATAAATCAAATATTCGTGACACTATTATGTAAGTATTTTTCCATTTGATGAGGTATCAAAGAACGTCATTTGAGAACAATAAAAACATTCAATTAAAACATCAGAAACAAACAGAACAAGAAAGAGAGCACGAACATTATAAAAATCAATACGTCAAATTCAGCCCTAGGAAATAAACTCAAGAAATTTGGAAAATGGAATGCAAAAATCGTATTCTTGACAATTGTATAAATAATAGCAAAAATGGAACGATCTAAAAGGGAAAAATACAAATTCTCTCTAATATAAATTCCAAACATAACTACATATTTTCAAAATGTCAAAACAGATTAAATAAATTAGGCGTAAAAGTTTTATTACAGAAATATAAAAATACATTAAAATCGTAATACAATGTAATTTTACTAATTAAAATCTTAATATGAACATTTTTAAACTGCAAAAATATTCAGTTCAAATAATTTTTATTAATAAAGAAACTAGAATATTTTAGCAACTAAATACTACCATTCAAATAAGATTTAACAGTGATTTAATCCACTAAAATATAAATAATAAAAGTTATAACAACTATCAAATAATGAAGTTTTTTTTTCTTGTTTGTTCGTCACGATTTATGTGAATAAATAAGTAATACACAATAATCGATTAATAATACAAGAAATTCCATTCTAATCTCTGAAACGTACTAATGTGGGATGTAAAAAATGGTAATCCAATATAATTATTTATGGTAATTTAAATTAATTTACAATAAAAATACTTTTATTTATTTAGTCCAAAATGAGCATAAATTGACCATGGTATTTTTAAATTAAACTTTTATTAATATTTTAAACTGGAAGATAAACAAATTGAACTTTTTTACTGACAAAAAGAAAATGATTAGATTATTTTACTTATATTTTTTTGAATTAAACTTAAATAATCTAATAACATCTACATCAACAAAGTATCATATTTCAATAAGATCCTTATTGTTTCCTAATACGATAACGAAGTAAAACAACCGTTTTCTCTCTTAATATAATCCTTTTTATAAATATATTATATAATATTTATTTAATTAATATTTTTATCACAACAAAAATCTATCATATTTTAATAACAAGTACAATAATCTTGCTTATTAATTAAACAAATAAGAAACATATTAATTTATATAATTCATATTAGTACAATAGTCTAAAAAGGAAAAATGGCTGGTAATTTATTCTCAATATTCGGGAATAATGATATTTAAATGAAAGCATATTTGCATTGAACTAGTGAGATAACAACAATCCTATCTTAACATTATACACAATTTAATGAACGGGATTGATAAAGCACACAGAATAACGCTAAGCAATAATTAGTTTTTAAAGCAAAGTTTGTTCAACACTTGAAATTCTAACTACCAATTAGGTCAACACACTATCATATACTGTTCCGTAGGAACTCTACTTTTATTTCACATCTGTAATAACTCAAATAGTGTTCAAGAAAATGAGTTTATAACAAACTCTACAATAAGTTAATTTGTAAGATACATTTTAAATTTAATTTTAAGAGTAAATAGTGTAAGCCAGAACTGTTACATCATTTATTATTATTATTTTAATTAAAATAAAGCAGCATAAATATGAAAACAAGTCCAAGTATTAACTGGAACTATATAAATAAACGGATGTAGAATATAATGTAACGAAATATAGAAGAAAAATAAATTTAACATCTGTTTACAATAAGGAGCCATAAATTAGATGTCGAAATCGGTGATGATGTTTATTATTAATGCCGTAATAGGGATAAAAATAATGGCCAACGGACCACCCGAAATGATATAAATGGACTCTTCCGATCAACACTCGCTTGCATCCGATCAACTTTCAACCTGCAGACTAGAATATGGATGATGGATTCGATCAATGTAAGGATTTGTATTCCTAAGAATAGATTCGTTTTATATCACACAATTCAAAGTCATTTAGAACTAACAGTATACACTTGCTCCTTTATATATAAAATTAAATGAAAAAATTCCTTTATACAGTAAGTGATGTATATAATTATAACCAGGAGACATTTTAAAAAACTTATAAGTTAATAATATATTCCGATTGATATTTTGAAAATCCATTTGCAGAGTATTTAAAATTACATTTTAAAAATCTCGACAGATGTTACCTCTACGGTCCGATGAACTATAAAAACCATCTGTATAAAGATAGCCATCGAGAAAAGACAAATACCAACTTGATATCAGAATCTTAAAACTGGTGGTGTTTTTCGATTGAAACATTGAACTGTCAGGAGAAAAGAAAACTATATTCTTTACTTTTTTTCTCTTATTGACGACAACAGCTGCGCTTTAAGCTGAAATTTGTAATGAGTTAGTTTAGCGCTGAATAAAACTAATTTTTATTCGTGTGTACATTATTAAAATATAATTAAAGAAATTTAGTAGATATATCTACTAAATCATTCTCTTATAAATCGATAATTCAAACTAACACTTATTTATATTTAAATAAATAGAAATGCGCGTTAATTCCCTTCAATCTTAATTATTTTTTAATAATGAATGACTAATTATTTTTAAATTAATAAATCAAATTTTTCACTGACATATTAATGTTCTTTTATAGTTTGTTATCGATCTACATAAATAAAATAATTCTTGAATACGACAGAGAAGAGTCCACATTTTCGTTTTAATTCAAATAATTCCAAATTTTTACAATCACATCATTTTTTTATTTTTATTTTACATGTAACTTTACGAGTTTCCTTTTTTTATTGTGTTTTTTGTTAAAGATTAGAAATAAAACACGAATTAACGAGAGAATAAAATCGGAAATATTACTAAAATAAATAAATAAATTATAAAAATGCCCTAAATAGTTTAAATAATAAAGTCGAAGGTTCAATAGAAATCATAAGGATTTTAAATTACTGAAAGTTGATACTAAGTCAGTTTCCATTCGGTCATTTTTATTTTAACAAACACAAAGTTTTCTTACATTTACAAATGACTGGCTGCACTACATTCAAGTTAGATAAAACTTCATTTCATTTTCTTTTTATTACTTAGATTTTCTTTGAGAAATAGTTTTCAAAAACGTTTCGGACCATATCTACAAAAAGTACTTTTCCTTGTATCAAGAATTCGGTGTAAAGTCTTCAGATGTTTATTGCGGGTTGTACGAGATGATAAGTTGGCCACGAGCCAGGAGTAAGGCGGTGCCCAAATACTGGGTCATGGCACAATACACTGTGCCACGAACGAAGATCCCTGGCTTTTTCATGTAATTGCTTCGTTCAAATTACATTTATCCACAATATTGAGTATTTATTTGTAATTGGAAATTTCGAAATTAATTTCGTACAAATCCATTTCGCGTATTTTTTCGTCTTTGCACCGCTATTAAATTTCCATTTAATCAATAAATTGAATTCACGCTAAGATGTCTAGACTCGTTTATTTGTAACAATATTAAACTATTATCTTTTCTAACTTTTTCTTTAACTTAAAAGGATTTACGACATTTATGATAAAAAATAATTTGTTGGAAATAAAAATGAATATTTATTTACATTACGTACTACGAAGGATATTGTAAACGATTTTATCTTAGCAGAAACTTAATGAAAATCAGTGATTTTATCAGATAAACTAAACATTAGCAACGAAACACAATAAGAAACGTTCGAATTTATTTATTTACTTACTTATTTTAATCGAGATAAGATAAGAAAATATTTAATATTAAGTCTAACGCATTTGCTTATCCATCCCTCTATCCGAAAACAAATAGGAAAATCAAAATTCTGATAAGTTTAAGATAGTAGCATGGTGTTATCCAGTATTATCCACGTGTGTTAAGTGTGCGAACTAAACGACTAACCTCGCCCGATTTGTGACATGACAGATGACACTCCCAACGCAGGGAATGTTCTTACATATATAGGCCTCTGCCGAAATCGGTAGGGAATTTTATTGGCAACCGTTTCTCCAACTAACCCTTACCTGATAAGAACATTATGGTGGGTTGTCGCGGGATGAATTTTCCCACCCAGATCGATACTGGAAAACAACACACGGGATTTCCTTGTAGGGAGCTTGGTTGCTACAGTAGTTGTTTCAAATTATAAGTCAATGTCATACGAGGATGAGTGGAAAATCCATTCATCCCAACATTAAAACAAATAGGGATAGTATTCCTCACCTTCCCGTTGCCTAATGTACGTCATGGCTGAAGGAGCGACTCTCTTGTGCTACTTGTAGATCACGACTGTTCTGAAGAGATGGATCTGACTGACTGTACCCAATCGATATCGTGAACCAGTCGGTGGTGCTATCTAGTGGCGTCTAGTTATACCAATCAAGGTCAATCACCGACTGGAAGGAAAGCAATGTCATCCTTCCAAAATGCCCAAAAACGATCAGGTGGAAATCAACGTCTCTGTTAATACACATCTCTGCCTGAACACGTCGAAAAATACATTTATATTGATAATTACCTTTAATCTTCCATTCTACATACTACCGCTTTATTTTTATTTCTTAAAATTATTTGTAAATATTAAATAAGTTACATGTTAAATTACATGTGTAAATTTAAACCTGTGTTGTATTTCAGCAAAATTTAGCTTTCAATTTTATCCAATTGCTTGAAATCAATTCTATCAAATGGAATAAATTGATTATTTCATGATTTTGTATTTTAATTGGATTTAAATATATTTTTCAATATTAAAACAAAATACAGTAATAATTATTCATTTTCAAATAATATATCCAAAATTCTGGTGTTCTATGGATTTTACAAAAAAATGAAGGAAAAAAAAGCTTTTATAAAATTCCTGGAAAATCAACTTTAAATTTTTAATGTAAAATACTTCAATAAAAATACACAGTACATTTACACTATCAAACTGTAAATACATAAGTATTTACAGTTTGATAGTGTCGCACACTAATGAGATCTTCAAAACTTTATACAGATACCTGAATTTTGCTGTATGATTAACTAGTTTTCAATCCTAGTTTACACCATTTCTGTTCTAAACGAATAATATTTTCACTAATTTGATTTCAATGTAATCCCTGAGAATGATTATTTGTAATTGAAAGTGTAAAAAATTGTCACTAATAATGTATTAAAAAACATTTTTATCAAGAGGGAATATATTTTCAAAGATAAAATTGTAATTTAATTAAAATGAAATTTTGGTATAGATCATAGCAAAAATTATTATTTTAATAATAATACAAAGCAAATTTTGCATTCTGTGAAGTTTTTACAAATTTAATTCATAAATAACAGAAAATAAAACATACATTATGACTATTTCTTGCATTTTAAAAAACTACGAGTTCATCATATGTATCAAATTAAATAGTTGTAATAAATTAACTATTAAACACAAGACTGTGTTATTATTAAAACACTTGGCGCTTATCCACTTTATTCAGTTGATACGGGCACTTTTACACGTTTCGGGTGTATACCTCCTCATCAGTCAACTGATAAGAAGAAACATATACATTAGATTATTACATTTTGTAAAAATGTAATAANTTTTCTTATATGATATATATTATTATTTTTAAGAATTTTATATATGTAATATATAACTTATAACATTATATATAATATTGATTTTATTTTACTTCTCATCATACTTTTGTATTTTGTTTTTAAAATAAAATAATGTTTTCCATTCTTTCATCTACAAACATTTTATCATTTTTCTCCTCTCTTTTTGGAATAATCACTATTCTTTCAATGTTATTTCTCAAAACTTAAAATTATTTGTCTTTTGAGGCAATTTTAATTTTTTAAATTTTAATTCAAAAATAACAAATTTTAATGTGACAGATAAAACAAACTATTGTTTATTGTTTTGACTAGGTTCTTAATTATTGAAAGTAAGAAGACTGTTTAATCAATACAGACTATATAATAAAACTACTATAAATACTGGTAATAAATATAATATAATAATTAATACAAAAAAGTCCACGATAAGCAGTAGAATAGCACTCCAATTATTCTTGATAACATTTATTGAGTCAATTATTACTTATAGATTACAGTAACTTTTGCATAAAAACTATGAATAAGGCATAGACAATAATGTAAAGATAGTATTATTAATGATTATTAATTAATAATATGCTTAATTTAAAATTTGAATGTAAATTACACAAATATTGACAGAGGATTCAAAAAGACAATAAAAAATATTTTCACTGATATTTTCCATAACATGATAGAGAGAAATGAGGAGACATATCATAAAAATCCAGATGATAGTTGATGAAATTACACTATAAGCTATCTCATCAAATAAAAAAAAATCAACAATGTTTTAGAAACTAATCAATGATAAATTTAATCATTACATTAAAATATGAGTAGGAGAAATATCAAAAATTTTAATTCTTTAAGGCACTATCAAATTATAAATATTGTTTATATCAGTATATATTAGTATGAAAAATCTTGTAAAATTGACAACAAAATTTGTTTGTGTAAAGCTGGACAATTGGGAACCTTTTTTTTTTTTTTTTGCCAATTTTTAACAGTCGAATCTGCTCTCCGTCAATTACACTTATGAGTTTACTCCAAATTATGATTTCCAAATAATCATCTGTTTTCGCGTGGGAATGGATTAAATCTTATATTGGGCTTCCTTGTGATTTTGGAATTTCAATCTGGAATTCAATTCATAAGCTTGCTTCTCCTATTGCTATTCATCTTTACTTTTGACAATGCACAAAAACGATTCAAACAATCCAGATAAAATACTTATGTTTTTAAATACAGATAAGCATTCAGTAAAAAATGCAAATACACGGTTCACAAAAATTTGCAAAAATGCAAAGAAACTCAATCTGTATCAAACTGTAAATACTTATAGATTGAGTTTCTTTGCATTTTTGCAATTGGATTTAAATATATTTTTCAATATTAAAACAAAATACAGTAATAATTATTCATTTTCAAATAATATATCCAAAATTCTGGTGTTCTATGGATTTTACAAAAAAATGAAGGAAAAAAAAGCTTTTATAAAATTCCTGGAAAATCAACTTTAAATTTTTAATGTAAAATACTTCAATAAAAATACACAGTACATTTACACTATCAAACTGTAAATACATAAGTATTTACAGTTTGATAGTGTCGCACACTAATGAGATCTTCAAAACTTTATACAGATACCTGAATTTTGCTGTATGATTAACTAGTTTTCAATCCTAGTTTACACCATTTCTGTTCTAAACGAATAATATTTTCACTAATTTGATTTCAATGTAATCCCTGAGAATGATTATTTGTAATTGAAAGTGTAAAAAATTGTCACTAATAATGTATTAAAAAACATTTTTATCAAGAGGGAATATATTTTCAAAGATAAAATTGTAATTTAATTAAAATGAAATTTTGGTATAGATCATAGCAAAAATTATTATTTTAATAATAATACAAAGCAAATTTTGCATTCTGTGAAGTTTTTACAAATTTAATTCATAAATAACAGAAAATAAAACATACATTATGACTATTTCTTGCATTTTAAAAAACTACGAGTTCATCATATGTATCAAATTAAATAGTTGTAATAAATTAACTATTAAACACAAGACTGTGTTATTATTAAAACACTTGGCGCTTATCCACTTTATTCAGTTGATACGGGCACTTTTACACGTTTCGGGTGTATACCTCCTCATCAGTCAACTGATAAGAAGAAACATATACATTAGATTATTACATTTTGTAAAAATGTAATAATAATAATGTTTTAATAATAACACAGTCTTGTGTTTAATAGTTAATAAATATGAAAACACGGTTTCAAAAAACGAATCAGTTGTAATAAATATTTAGGAGTTAACATTCAAAGTTTATCATTGCATTATGTAATTTAAAAAATATATATAAATAATACAGAAATGAACTTTTTAAAAATGTGGAACAAGCCTGTGTGTCAAAAAGACAAAAGCATATATCAACAATTGTGTCTAGAAGATATAAGATTTATAAATTTTCTTCACTATATTTTATTTTATTCAAATTGTTTTGGAAATCTACTATATTAACTAAAACATACCAGCATATCTAATAAATTATATTCATAAAAACTGCATAAATACTGAACATAGTATATTTGCACAAATTTGTTAAAATTTCAAAGTTTCAAATAGAGAAGAACTCCTGGTAATGCTTTACAGAAGGTGTATCAAAGTGTCTATGTCAAATTACTTGCTAAATGTTAATATTACATTCGAATAATATATTTTAAAATTGCTATTTTAATAGATTGTTTTAAATAAACAGTTTAGATTGCATTTCATGTAAATATAAATAAAATAAATTTAACCAGTTAAACTGCTGTATTAAGATCTGAAAAAATAATACTGTATATAACTAATCTGAATGTTTTTGGGTAAATTGGCTGCCTTTAGATGTTTAGCTATTCTTAGAATAATTTGTAAGATCTGAATAATCCTGAAAAAATAAATCTTGAAAAAGAAAATAATGACATACAATACACCAAATTATTACTGTATTTAAAAAACTATCTTTCAGTGTTAATAGCATGGTGAAAACACTAACACCTAAATATAGTTTTTAAAACATTTTCTTGAATAACTGCTGGGGATTTTGATCCATGAAAATTAATAAAAAGTAGTAAAGCACTTATTTGAATCATGCTATAATAAAAAGTTTGTGAAATTTTGTAGATTTTTTTGTCATCAATATTAAACATGTTTCAGTCTGAATGATGGTTTGAATGTATTAAATCAAGTGACACAAAATCCAAAATACCAGCAAAATTTCACTTACTATTCACACAAACATTTGCACGAATAGTAAGTGAAAGTTTGCTGGTATCATGGCTTTTATGTCACTTGATTTGAACATGTTTCATTTCAGACTGTAGTAAAGTACATTAATGAGAATGCATTTCTACATATGGTTTTCATAATTTTAAGGAACGATAAAAAACAACATGACCATAATTCAGCCACAGAAATCTACACCATCCCATTAAACAATCAATGTTTCAGATCTAATCTAGTCTATGTGGGTGCCACGATTCACAACTTGCAACAACAACTCAAGGTATGAAAACAAGTCCAAGTATTAACTGGAACTATATAAATAAACGGATGTAGAATATAATGTAACGAAATATAGAAGAAAAATAAATTTAACATCNAAAGTACATTAATGAGAATGCATTTCTACATATGGTTTTCATAATTTTAAGGAACGATAAAAAACAACATGACCATAATTCAGCCACAGAAATCTACTCCATCCCATTAAACAATCAATGTTTCAGATCTAATCTAGTCTATGTGGGTGCCACGATTCACAACTTGCAACAACAACTCAAGGAGCATAAATATACAATTGATAAGAAACTCAATAACACCACACAAACCAGTTAGGGACTTTTGTTGATACAAACCTAATATTTGCAAAATACTTCACAAATATTTTTATAAATTTATTTTGTTTCATCATAATTTCACAATTTCTATGAAAACCAGACAACTTAATAATTAATCTGGACCATGAATTAAAAAACTGCTCGTCCGGGTGAAAACTGGCCTGGTGAAAATACTATTCCCAATGTATAGAACATCTTCATTGATGAGATAGGTAAGTATGCAATCATTACTAGTGTAAAAGGTATATTACTATTTAAAAACTTATAGCCGGTAAACAGATAAGCTTTTTTTAATTAGCAACTGCAACTTACCATATGGATATGTTGCCAGTTATGCTACCAAGACCTCCATCCAATCCTTCATTTCCACACATATTTGACTTTGATATAACCATACTAGTTACTCATGATAACAACTGGGGACAACTAAGTGCCCATGGCCTATAACTCATTATGGCACTCAGCCAGCTATCACTTTATTTAAACATAGCATATATATAAAAATATATACATCTCAAAGCCTGATAATTATATTAAAGCCAAACGATTACCATTTAATCCAGTAATTGTTTGGCTTTAATGTCAAAATGAGTAGCACTGTGAATAACTAAGATGGTTATATCAAAATCAAATATGTCTGGAACTGAAAGATCAGATGGAGGTCCAGGTAGCATAACTGGTAATGCATCTGCATGGTAAGTGGCAGATGCATTGTGGGGTTGAGCCCTGCTCTGGGCAGATTCATTTCTTCCAGAATTTTTTAAATCAGTATTAGAAATCAAAATTTACTTAAGGTTAATTATAATTTAATCCTATTTCATTCTTCTTAAACTTTACTGAGTATATTTCTTTTTTTATTTATTTGTTGAAACAGTGTCTTCTTCTTGTTTTGTTTGGTTCAATGTCAGGACTTGGTGAATTTATTGATGCTTGGCAAATAATTTCATCATCAACTTTTGATCCATATAGATAAGCGTTTTGGCTTTCGCCCCTCTTCAGTCTGTTACATAAATAGGTTGTATCTTGTGGACATCTGTCAGGCACCTTCCGCACTACATCTTCCCATTCCCCTTCCCTTCCCTGCCGACTTGATGGCATCCCCCACATGCCTCGCAACGTGCAACATCTCACTCCTAGAATGCCGCACACAGCCTTGCCTGCAACTGTACAAACATTCTATTTTAATAGTTGTAACCAGTTTTTATGAATTTCTATGCTTAGATTCTTGTTAATATTATTTTTGTCTGTAGTAATTTCATAGCTTTCCTTAAATTTTCTTTTGTATCAATTTTTTTCTTTGTGTACTATTATAGTGTCATTCTTATCTAATTTGCAGTTATGAGTTGTGCAATGTTCATAAAAAACAGAGTTGATTCTATTATATTTCAAATCCGTGATGTGTTCTTTTAATCTTGTTTCTAATCTTCGTTTTGTTTCTCCAATGTATGCTTTTGGTGGTTCACATGTGCAAGGTATTTTATAAACGAGTTCAGTAGTGTTGTATTTATCTGGTTGTTTATTTATGCCAGTTTTACCCTTCCAGATTCTTTTTCCAGAAGGCTTTGTTCTCTATTTTTTGCCACAGGCAAAAAATCAACTTTTGGGAGCCAGAACAAACTCTAGGGAACCACTGTCAGAATAAAATATTAAAATTATATGATAACAATTAAACTTCAATAAGTGAATTATTAGCAAAATATATGTAAAATTATTAAAATATTATGTTTAAATAAAATACAAAAGTAAATTTAATAACAAAATTTTGAACCTAAAATAGTTTATTTGTTACCAAACAATACACATGCGAAATTAACAACACAACTCTCAATCAGCATTGTAGAAAAGGTTTTATTTATGAAAATATTTTCAACAGTATATAATAATCTTCTTCAGGCAATATTATCATTCACAGAGAACAGAATGCCACTATTTGAAAAATGGAATATAAACAATATAGAACATTTTTGAAAATTGTTCCTCACACACAATGAATGTAATTGAAATAAATATAAAAAGTATATAAATTTACAAAATTTTTAACAAACAGCATACACAATGAAATAAAACAAAACATTCTGTTCTCTGTAAATGATCATAGTGCCTGAAGAGGACAATTATATATTGCCAAAAGTACTTGTGTAAGTAAACATTTTCCATAACACCAATAGACAGTTGTATTGTTAATTCTGAACATCACTTGGCATCTAGTGGTTTTACATTTTATAATATACATACACTTGTTTCTTCTAAATGAAAACATGTTGAATTTTGCAGGTGTACACAAAACATGTCATTTTTATTATTTTTTTCAAAGGATATTTATTATTAAAATATATGCCTACATGTAGATGTACAGAGTGCATATACCATTGAAACTTCAATTTTGTGCTACCATTTGGTTTCCTCAGCTTCAAGTATAAAACTAAACTTTAAGTATTGTACAAAAAAAAAATAATTATATAATACTGTAAGTACACATTTTGAATTTGAAGGTTGAAAGTTATGTGATTTAACATTAACAGTGCCATCTATAATGCAAAATCTATCAAAAGAAATTACTATTATGAGGGAGCCAACAGAAAAATATTAAGCTTAAAAGAGGCTAGGCCAAAGGTCAAAAAAGATTGAGAAACACTGCTGTATAGAAATTAGGTATGCTAATATTCTCTCTGTCCTGTTGATTTCAACACTTTTGAAAAATGGCCAGAATTTCTACATATGTTATACTTTATGTTGATGTTTTGTTTTGTGATTATGATTATCTCTCATCTTATATGCATTTTTTGTCTTCCTTCATCATTACTTAAAGTTGTTCTAGTATTTTATCTAATTTCCTCTATTATAGTAATTTAAGATCATTCTCAAGAGTTTCTAATCTTTTCAATCAAAATAAGGCCACATTTTCAACTTGGAAAGGAAAGTCTTTTGATATTATGATAGACTATTTCTCTGGTCCTTATAATGTAGCTCCCAGCAGCTATGATATTTTTTATTTTAAGGATTTCATTTTATGGAAACAGTTAACGCTCATATTTTGTTAATGTGAGAGTTAACTGATTCATTATTCTTCTTATTAAATTCTAGGCCTGTATCAATTATTCTATTTTTTATACTACCTGTGTGGCTTTTTAGTCATCTCATACTTTCTTTTCACCATTCTCATTAATAATAATAAATTTATCAGCCAAGCAATAATGATAATATCTGCTTGCTATTATTATTATTCCAAATGGTTCATTTTTTCTTCCCAATCTATGTATTTGCTTTCTTTATGACAGAGATCTCCAACCTTTTTCTGAGAAAGGTTGTATGAGTTGTGAAAGACATGCTTCAATATTTTCAAAAATGGGGTAAAGTGAACTTGAAGCACAATAATTACAATATTTCTCATCATATATTAAGTATACAATCCTCAAAAACAGAATATGTTTAAAAAATTCACAAACCTAAAATTAAACAAAAAAATTTCTTATTAAATTATCCCGCAATATTTGTTACAGCCTATAAGAATAAAATATGCACATTCTTCAAATTTCAAAGTTGCAAATCTATCCTTGTAACTGTAGTAAAATTTGATTTTAAAAAGCAGAAAATAAAGTTTTAAAGTAAATCTTTTAAAAACATTTAGAAATAAAATAAATATATAAAAAACAAAAAACAAAACATTTAAAGCTGATATCTTTCCTCATATCACTGAACTTTACCATATACAGTATCTAACAAGTAAACAAACATAAAAGTTCACAAAATTTGGCATCATCTTTACAAATAAATAAAATCAAATCATTGTTTACTATACAGAAATGAGATGAATATAGTTAGATTTTGACCCAAAAAATGGTCAAAATCTGACTATATTCAGCTTGTCTTTTGTTTATACAAATAGTAGATTTCTGAAATAAGTAGTAATTTGATTTATTTACTCATACAGAAGAATCCACTCACTATAATCAAGAACATTATCATCAATACAGTACTCACAAAGTGTTAGCAATAAATAGATTCTACTATATAAGGCAATGGATTAAAATGTCAATATATTTCACTAACAATTTTTCTAATTTTAAAAAGCAAAATTTAAATATCATTAATGCATTTTAACATTGCAAATGATAATAAGATATAAAAACATTTTCAGTGACAATCAGTATACTGTTAAAACTGTATAAAAAAAAAATTAGATGAGAAATAAAATAAAACTTACCTAAATATGTTAAGACTTTGAAACAATATTATCTGTGTTCTTAAACACTGATCACAGAAAATTCTAGATAGATCTTATAATCTATATTGTTTGTGCTACTTCTTGGTTTGTAGTTTCAAATAAATTCTAAGGTGGTTCAGTTTCAGTTAGCCTAATATTTCATTTTATATATAATATCCATATACATATAATATTTCAAGTTCATTAGAATATTTAAATTTAAATAGTTAAGTAACTATTTAAATTTTAAATAAATA
>NW_019384497.1:233264-240166 GCF_000671375.1 Centruroides sculpturatus | reverse complement strand
TAAACTAGCTGCAAGGACCTGCTTCGCTGGGTTTTTATTTGTTCGTACATTTGTATGTAATATAGTTTTTTTATATATATAAAAGACTGTTTTTCTAAGTAATCTAGAATCTAGCTGCAAGGACCCGTTTCGCTGGGCAAAAAGTAACGATAGTGAAGATTAAAATAATTACATTATTGCCAATTTTACCCGTTTTTACAGAATGCAAGAATCAGGTCTCCCGTTTCCAGACTAATTAGAGAATTTTTACATGAGTCTAAAAATATGTTCGATTTCTGCAAAAACGCAAAAAACCACCTGTAAATCTTGCATGCCACTTTATATTAACACTTCCTTTGTTACTCAACACTTCCCTTGTCAACACTTCCGCTGTTGACACTTCCACTGTTGACACTTCCATTGTTATACATCTTCGAAGTCAACCACTTTCAAACCCATATCTCCCACACCCTTATAGCACAGAATGCAAGAATTAGGTCCCCCATTTCCAGTCTAATTAGAGAATTTTTATGTCCAGTCAAATGAACTATTTTCAATTTGATCGATTTTCTGGAATGTTTACAATCGTTCTATAATCGAACCAATTCGAATTTAAATTCGAATACAAATTCAAATTTAAAATGGTTCGAACATTTTTTAAATCAAAATAGAAAATCTTCGAAGTCAACCACTTTAAGCCCCCATATCTCCCGCACCCTTATAGCTATCAAGACGCAACCACCATAGTGCATGAATNAAAATAGAGAATAAAAATGATTTTTTTTCAAAAAAAACATTTCTGTAATGATCTTTCTGTAAACATTTTTCTAAAATTCTTTATCTTGATAAAATAAGGTGAACAGAGAATATAAATTAATGTAGCAATAATCTAGATTTATGTTTTGTTTAAACTGACTGTCTTTATAAAAAGAACAAATATCAATATTGAGAAATTGAGATAAACAAGAATGAATTTTAAATATCATAAGATTACAAATATAAAGCTGAAGAATAAAAAGATTAGAGCTGTTATAATTGACAAGTAAGATAAATTCAAACTTTAACTTTTAATCATAACCATTTTTATATAATCACCACATATAAGTAATACTGCGTATACACACATAAAACAGATAAAAACAACACCAAAACAAATATGGATTTTATTAATCATCTTAAATGATTAATAAAATCAAAATAAAATTAATAACAAACATATTAACTTGGTAACTCTACCTTATCATAATGGTAGGATTTATATGCCTTGATGACTCAGAGGGCTTAACCAGTGGTAGCCACAGCTACTGACAGGATCACTCATGCTGGAAAGTTTGCAGATGAGAGGTCAGACTAAGGGAGTACCTGATCCTTCAGGTGGAGGTTGGGAAAAGGGCTAACAATCCCTCCCCGCAAAAAAGTTTTCATTAAAAATGGACTAAAGTGGAAAGAGACCTCTATGCCTTGTGTTAAAGGATGTGAACATGAGGTCATATTTAGTTTATGCAATATTCAGGGTGTATCTAAGATAAAAGAGCAACAGCTGTTGAATGTGATATATGAAGGAAAGATGAATATATTATGTGCATCTGAAACAAAAGTAAGGATAAGTGTGCTTGGATGAATGGGAGGGCTTTTTATATGTATCCTGTGTTCCTGTGAGAGAATTTGGGAAACATGTAAACCTTTATGTTAGTCCCATCTGAAAGATTATATTCAATCTTATGAGTATGCTAATAACAGGATTGTTTGGTTGAGAATGAAAGTAGGGTGTATGAAGTTACTGTATGTTTGCATTTATATGCTCCAGTTGAGTCCAGTATGATTGAAAAGAAAAAGGAATTCTGGAGTGCTCTGCTGAATGTCTTGAACAAATGCAAATTGAATGAAAGAATTGTGTTGTTAAGTGATATAAATGCAAATGTATGATGGACATTTGTGGCCTTATACTGGCAGGTATAGTTTTGAAGGAGAGAATGACAATGGTGAGTACCTGACTGAATTATGTCCTGCAAAGGACTTGTTCATATCCAACACATTCTTTCTGTACAAGCCAACCCAAACATAGGATAATAGAACACTATAGCAAAAGAATATGATTTTGTGATAAGGTGCTCCACAAAAGCATAAAACTGCTGCAAATTTACTATATGAAGGTTAGGAATTACGCATATGATGTAGCTACCTTTCTTGTATTATTCAGGATTTATGAAAACATAATTTGTCAAAACTCGTAGTTTCCTATATTGCAGCAAACAGCAGAAATTGTCAAAAAATACTGATTTTAAGTACCATAAAAGTATAGAATCAAGTAGTAAATGAATGTAAAAAGAATTATATACTACAAAATAGTTTCCTAAAATTATGTTTTTATAAGTTAGGTGCTGAATTACACTAAAAAAATCTATTTCTATCTATTAGTGCATATTCTGACCTTAAAAGACCAATTTTTTGAGTGGTTCTATACTTTTGTGGATCACCTATAGATGAAAGGTTGAAATGGATTGTTAAAGATATGAGATATGGGGGTAATAAGAGGGTGTAAAATTGGCATTGGCCATTACCTGATTAAGTCAAGCATACAATTGCTGAATGGCTGGCAATATAAAAGACAAAACAGCATAAGGAAATATTTAAACATGTGAAAGTAGAGAGTGCCTGAAGGAACAAAAATTACAGTGCAGAGTGTGTGTCTTCTAAGCAAATGAACTGAGTATGGGCATTACACAAATCCCTGAGAAACTGTAGAATGCTGTGCAGAAGAGTATGGTAGAGTGTAGTGCTCTGAAGATGGACAAACAAGTGAGGCACTGAGTGATGGAATGAAGGGGTTTTGAAGCTGTAAGGAAAAAGAAAAAAGCATACTTGAGATATCTGAAGAGTAAGAGTAAGAGTGTGACTATGCAGATGTGAGCGAGCGAGTTTTCTGAGCAAGCGAGAATATGTGGCAAGAATAGGCAAGACATGATAAATATCAAAAACCTGTCAGATATGTGCGATAACCAGAAATTCGCTCTCGCCAACATTATTTCTCTCTTCTTGTTTGTGCATGGTTTTCCTTTGCAAAAACTAAATTGCTCACAACCTCTCGCTCACTCTAAATTCGTGTCTGCATAGTCGCATCCTAAGGATGAGTAGAGAGAGCATAAACCATGAGTGCAAGGAAATCATGAAATGTATGTCTATGTAGATACAGAAAGTGTAAAAGATAAGAATAGTGATCTGTTGTGGAGGAATAAGAATGTATTGGAAAGATGGAGAAAGTATTTCAGTGAGCTTTTAGAAGATGCAAATGCCAGTTTGTTTGTTATTTGAGGAGCACCTTTGATCCTCTCAAAGGTGCTCCTCAAATATATGGCAAAATACATAGGGAAACTGAAAGACAAATGAATGTTTATATGAAAGTGGTTGAGTGCACAAGTCAATTGATTTATAAGAATGTTTTCAAAGAAGGTAAGTATGGATGTGTACAAGAGTTGAGTCCTTCCGACCCTGTTGTATGGTTGTGAGACATAGATATAGGAAATGAAACATAAAAGCAGAATAATTACAGCTAAGATGAGATATCTGAGGTGTATATGTGGTGTGACAAGAAGAGATATGGTGAGTAACAAGAATGTATTGCTGAAGTGTTGTGTGAAAGAGAATGCAA
Source organism: Centruroides sculpturatus (assembly GCF_000671375.1). Lineage (NCBI taxonomy): Eukaryota > Metazoa > Arthropoda > Arachnida > Scorpiones > Buthidae > Centruroides > Centruroides sculpturatus. The sequence continues at coordinate 236,538 of NW_019384497.1, read as the reverse complement.
TTGATCAAGTGGGTCATAGATGTTTGCATTGGTCTAGCCACATGGAGATAATATTGAAAGAAAGATAAGGTGTGTAAGAAGTTGTATGTGGAGAGTGTAGAGGAAAAGAGAATGCATGGAAAACTGAGGAAAAGATGGACTGAGCAAGTGGAATAGTGTCTGAAAGAGAAACAAATTTTAAGAGAAAGAATATACTGAGAATGTGGAAGATGTAAAACAGGTATGTATGGACAGACAGAAATGGCACACAGTTACCAAGTATGAATGTGATGCATGATTTCAGCAGATCTCAGAATGAAAGAGTGGGTGAGTATTCCTAGTATGCTTGCTCTGCTTACAAGATGTTCTTCAGAGGACTGAAGCTTGTAGGATATCATGTGCAGGAAATCAACTTTTTTCTTGGCCACCCCTTTCAGAAATGCATGACAGTATATTATAGTATAGTATAACAAATGTATTATTATATAATTATGTTAGTCAGCTACACACTTTTTGATATAGTAAAGAACTAAAACAATTTGATGAATTCATTATTAGCTTGATGTATTAAGAACGAACTGATTTATTGACAAATTTGAAATATTAAAATTAAAACAACTATAAAATTTAGGGGGAAGAAAAACCAATTAGCAAATGAGATTTCATGCTGAAAATTCATATTTATCAAATTTAATAAATAGTTTATTTGAGGATGTAAATATTTTATTATTATAACTGCATTTATTTTATTTTATGTTAAACTTTTAAACTAAAAATATCAAAATCTTATTAATATATATGCATCACTTTCTCGCATTAAAATTTGATTACGACCAAAATATATTACTTTCAGAAAAACTATTTCTAATTGATTATTCTAAGTTAACTTAAAAATTCTAATTATCTGCATAATACAATTTATTTGCATTATCAATTAATTTCTTATTAACTAAAGAATCTAAGATTCAGAGAAATTAACATAGTAATTACAATATTGATAAATTTCCAATGTAAGTAACAATATAGTAGAATCCCAATTATTTGAAGAAATGTGGACCAATGCTATCTCAGATAACCAAAAACTTGGATAAAACAGATGGTGATGGTCAGATTTAAAGTTAAAAACATAAAACATTTTTTAGTATTACTTTTACTTTTTACACCTTATTGAATTACTTTTTACACCTTATTGAATAAGATCTAACTGGAGAATAAGAAACAGTAATAAAGTAACAGTAATAAAGAAACAGTAATCAGGAATGTTTTGGGGGTGGTCCGTTTGGATATGTTGGGCCTCGTCCCTCACCACCCAGCAGCCCCATTGTGGGCCTGGCCGAACCCATAATGGGCTTGCAAAAAGAGGCCCTCTTAGTGCCCACAGGGCGGAAAGAATTAAAAGAAAGAAAAAAAAAACCTCAAGATTTCCTTTATCGAGCGAGATCCTTCCATGATGAAGCAAACACATGGACTGAGACTAATGAACAGAAGTGAATAAAAAATGGCACTGCGAACTAATGTAACATCATATGGTGAGTTTTTGTTTGTATCATGGAGCAAAAATATGTTCGAATTTCATGTTGTATCCTGAACATTTCGTATGTTGGGGCGTTCCTGAGGTACCACTGTACTGTACATGCTTGGTGCATTCATGGCAAAGCTCTTATGAATTACAGTATAAGAAAAATAGTATCACTTTCACTTTTACCTCCGATAATGAAGAGCCTCAGATTAATTGTGTAACTGGGGACCAGATAATCAAGGTTCTACTTTATTTTAACAATATATTTTTTTAATGTATTTTTGTTTGTAAAAAAATATTTTCAAGTAAAAATTAATTCTTTTGTAGTATAATTCATAACATTTTAAAATTTTGTAGAAATTTATTCTGTTTTTAGATGACTTGAAAACTTGATATAATAAAATTTAATTTTAAAGCTAATTTCAAAATAATTTCAAATTTTTATGTTAATGATAGAATTAACAAGTAATCAGAATATACACATATTCGTAAAATAAACTATTTTCTGTGCATACCATAATCCAGAAAATTTCCAAGTATAAATATTAACTATGCAAAAAATTTAAATTTATTATCTAATTATAAAAAAAATGAAAATTATAATTATTTAAACAAAAATTAATATTACATGTCAAAATCTAATTGTCATTAACCTTTCAACAGTGAACTAGTCAGGTATGGTTCTACCCCCAGTAGTGGAGAATAAACATGGGAAATTTTTAAAGTATTTTTCTATGCGTTTTTTTCTCATTACCATTTTGGAAAAAGATTTTGTAAACAGTTATGTCTAGTAAAGAAAAGTCTTTTTTATTGTTACATAATTCATTTTTTTATGTGAATTTTTTTCGCAGTAGTTTTAGGCTAGTTTTTACGAACCCCTCCAAAGAATTTGACGACTGTAGTCATCTCTCACCACTGCCACATGATCGCCCTTGACGACTATAGTCATCGCTCACTGCTGAGAAGTTAATTAATACGGAATATAAAAATAACATTGATTCAGGATAATTTACTTGCAATTTATAAATGTTTAAAATAAATTATTAAATAAATTTAAACAAGTATAAGAAATTTTCATACTGTGCAATGATATGTCTGTTTTTATGCCAACTAACTATAAAGTAGTAAGATATTTTAATAAAAGACTTAATTTATTAAAATAGTATTACTTTGTTAATTACATTTTCTACAACAGATTTAAATTGCAAAAACAGAGAACAACAGAAAAAGAAACAAATTCAAGTATTTTCAAATAATATAATACTTATATGTTACTTATTACAAATTAAAAATAATATAAAAATATATACTTACTATAATTTTGTTTGGTTAACCTATGGGTTATCTGTGCTAAAAGGTGTGGAAGAAGAGATAAAGATCTCAAAAATATTTTATTCTAACATACATTTGACTCCTATAAACTTTCAAGTGCTTATTTTTGTGTTTAGTCTATATATATTTATAGAATTTATTTTTGTTTTACTGATTAATACAATTATAACAGCTTTATTTTTTTCATTTCATTCAACTAACTACACTGAAATATCAATATATTCATGTGCAAAAAACTTTTGTACTATTTAGTATTTTATTATTTTTGAAATCTGACAACTTTAACATCAAAATAAACAACAATATATATATTTAATAAAGACAATTTATTCAAATTTTTCTTTAGTATAGTCATTTATGTCAAATTATAAATTAAAAAAATCAATAATTTCCTTTTATATTAAAATTCTACAGAAAAGATCAATTTTTATCGTAGATTTCTGA
>NW_019384497.1:230521-232039 GCF_000671375.1 Centruroides sculpturatus | reverse complement strand
GCGGATGTTCATGGAAGAGGTGGTGCAAAATCTCATTGTGGTGTCACCCCATAGAGACTAAATTGTACATAGAGATTACAGATACATTTTTCACATTATCATGCTTTATCAACATTGTACACTGTACTTAAGAGATCTGTAACACAGCATTAACTCTAAATGCACAGTGAGTTGTTAGTCTTGTTTTTTTAGGCATCAGAATTTTTCATCAAGCTATTCAGACTTGAGTAGCTAATACTGAAAGATTAATCGCGGGCCACATAAATTCATTAGACAGGCCATATGTTGGCCATGCCTGTACTAGCTGCAAGTACTCACTTCGCTGGGTTTTTATTTGTTCGTACATTTATATGTAATATAATTTTTTTTTCTTATATAAAAGACTGTTTCTCTTCCTGTACATAATCTTTCTCTGTTTCGATGTGTTTCCCTATAATTTTCAAGTTGCTCTTCTGTCAGATTATTTCTGTTTCATTGATAATTTTTTTGTACCAATGTTAAATGTACAGTACTTCTCTTTTTCCCTGGGTTCATTTCTCCACACCATCTTTTGCCTTTGAGATATGCTTCGAGACCGCAAAAATTCCTTCTTACGCTTTGGCATTGTTTTTTATATTTTTACTTTTCACACTTTACTATTCACTTTTCACTTTCTATTTTTTCTGTTATTCGTACACTTTTACTTATGAAAAATCAACTGAAGCATGTGTGTCACACGTCTCCAAAAGCCATCCCCACTACTCACACATAATGCTCCTCGACTATTCCAAAACATTTAAGATAAAGATTAAAATTACATTATAGCCAATTTTACCCATTTTCACAAAATACAAGAATTAGGTCCCCTGTTTCCAGACTAATTAGAGAATTTTCACACGAGTCAAATAATATGTTTGATTTCCCGCAAAAATGCAAAAAACAGCATCTGCGCCTGTAAATCTTGCACGCCGCTTTCTCTTAACACTTCCTTTGTTACTGAACACTTCTATTGTTAACACTTCCATTATTGACACGTCCATTGTTACACATTTTAGAAGTCAACCACTTTCAACCCCATATCTCTCATACCCTTATAGCTATTGAGATGCAACCACCATAGTGCACAATGGGAGACTTGAGGCTACTACCACACACAAACACCATTCATGTGCAATGTGTAGTTTTGACTGCAGAGTGAAATATAGGCACAAACATGTCCATTTTTATATATATACTAGCTGCAAGGACCTGCTTCGCTGGGTTTTTATTTGTATGTAATATAGTTTTTTATATATATATATAAAAGACTGTTTTTCTAAGTAATCTAGAATCTAGCTGCAAGGACCCGCTTCGCTGGGCAAAAAGTAACGATAGTGAAGAGATTAAGATAGTTACATTATAGCCAATCTTACCCATTTTCACAGAATGCAAAAATTAGGTCCCCCGTTTCCAGACTAATTAGAGAATTTTTACGTCCAGTCAAACGAACTATTTTCAATTTTATCAATTTTCTGGAACGTGTACAATCGTTCTATAATC
>NW_019384497.1:221028-227959 GCF_000671375.1 Centruroides sculpturatus | reverse complement strand
TTGTTCGAATTAAATTCGAACATAAAATTCGAATATTGGTTCGATTATAGAACGATCGTAAACGTTCCAGAAACGTTGAAAATAGTTCGTTTGACTAGACGTGAACAGGAGACGTTCAGAAATAGAATCAGGACCAGGAAATGTTAATATAAAGCGGCATGCAAGATTTACAGGCGGTTTTTTGCGCTTTTGCGGGAAATCGAACATATTTTTATGCTCATGTAAAAATTCTCTGAAAACGTCTGGAAACGGGGGACCTAATTCTTGCATTCTGTGAAAACGGGTAAGATTGGCTATAATGTAATTATCTTAATCTTCACTATCGTTACTTTTTGCCCACAAATATAAAACCCAGAGAAGTGGGTCCTTGTAGCTAGTTATATGTATATATATATATATATACTAGCAGATGAGCCTGGTGTTGCTTGGGCAAAAAATAACAACAGCAAAAAGATTAAGATTATTAGATTATTTTGTACTTCTAACCATTCTACCAACATTATATTATATTATAGTATTTGATTTATATTTATAAAGGTTATCTTTCATAAGAGTATTACACAAAGTGCCCAATCTAACACATTTTAAAATTGTGTACAGTAGAATTTTTAAAATGTGTTATGTTGGTCACTCAATGCAATAAACCTTATGTAAGATAACCTTTGTAATTATATAAATCAAATAGTATAATATAACAAACATTAAAATGAAAACCACAAAGAGTCTGGTTATTTCAGCCTATCATTCTCATGTTTATCGTGATACCAAATGGTATGAAATGGCACAAGTTCATTGGTCAAGTAGACATGAAATGAAAATACAATATATTAAATTTTTTAAAATATCATATTTTTACCTGATTTAACTCTAAGAAACTGTACCATTCACAGCCAAATATCAACTGCTAATCTGCCAAAAATCAAATTTCACAAAAAACAGACCAAATATTTAAGCATGACACCCTCAAAAACCACTTAAAATATATTATTTTGTGCAGGCTGGTAACCTGTTAATATGTAATTTTCTATTCAAATGTCACTATACTGCTGGTCCAATAGAAAGAAGGACCTGTTGTGGAAGGGGGTCAAATTACTTTGACCAAAAATAGTCAGTTGTTGACCTCCTCCTGGAAGAAAGATTGTCAATGACTACTAATTAATACCAGTCTACTATTAATATTTGAAAAGTGATCCATGATGGATAGGCATGTGATCGAAGTTGCTAACCTTAATGTCTGAAAGGCTTCGTATGACTTGTTTAAATAAAAAAATCTTGTAAAAATAATAGAATAATTGCTTTTATGTGATAATAGTGTTTATATTTTTGCAACAGATTATATGAATTATGTGGGAAGTATATTCTCATAAATATTGCATTTATGGAAAAATTATTGGGCTGCAATTTGAAAAAATTGTAGATCTATAAATTATGAGTCATACGCCTGTCTGTAAGTCTTCCTGTCCTTCCTTAATCTCAAGAAAGATGTTAGTGAGATGAAAGTCGAGACCAGATATGAAAAGCTTAGTGGCAGGTGTCCCAGATTAACTATATATGAACTTCTGGTTTGGACTGAAAGTCATGTTACTTCAATTCAAAATTTTCCCCTGAACAGAGTTAGATAGATGATCGACATGACTCCATTGCTAACAGGAAAAGTATGATGTACAGGAACAAGACACTAAAAGAATTGAGAGCATTGTGATAAAAAATTGCAGCCTAGCATTGTGACAATGTCACAATAAATAATCGCATGTTAGGATTAGTTTGGTTTTTTTGGTTATGGCAACGCGACACGTAAGCAATCTGCCTGGGGGATGCATCCCATGAAGACTTTTACAGGAAGCTGGATCCTATTTAGGTGTTACTAACGTGAAGAAAACCCAGAAAACTCCACATGGTCTGTCTGTTGGCAATTCCTGAACTCAAGACTGACTTCCAGTGTTCAATGGTTTTATCCACTTGGCTACTGGAGGTCACTTTAGAATTAAGATAGTATCATTCAAAAATGAAAGAACCTGAGTTGTTAGATATGGAAAATTAAATACAGTAGAGCATTGATTATCCGACTCAATTGGGGACTCAGGTTGGTCAGATAACTGAAAAAATCGGATAACCGAAAAGAATAAAAAATACATTATTAGTATAGTATATTAGTATATCCCATGTAATTAGTATATCGCTATTAACCAACTTTGCATTGAATTTTCATCGATGTTAAACCTAACAATTTTTTTTTAAAATAATAATCATCACTATTGTATCGTTAAAAATTATTTTTAAATTATTTTATTGCTCACAAAACAAACCACTCATAATTAGAAATTAAGTCTCGTTTAAATACTGGCCTCCTTTCAATGGTCGAGCCATAGTTGCCAGCTAAAACACGCAAAAATTTAACAAAAATAATATTAAAGTAGCCAAGACATAGCCAACTATCATAGCGCCACATCACTAGCGGACATTTGAAATTTGCCAACTAGAACAGTCAGTTAACCGATGTGACGGTTAATCGGGGATCAGATAATCGATGCTCTACTGTATTTATATACTTTTCACAAGGTAACATTTTTGATTCCACGCAGGCAAGTGCTATATGCTACTTATCTCAGTAATAATATAGCATGTCTTTTTCATTGCAGTAATTAAGTGAATATAATATATATTTTTTAAAATTATACCTTTTTTTTTATAAGAATTATATTTAGTTTATTATTTTGTTAAATTTTTGCCAATAGATGGTACTAAGTGTAAAGTCAGCAAATTGAATGTAGATATAAATTGATTTACAGAAATCCATTGGGGTAGGATGTACAACATTATCTAAGTTAGAAGTATTAAACATAACTGCCAAGTTTCATAGAAATTGGTTGAACAAACAAACAAACAAACAAACAAAAACACAGTAAATTAATCTTTTTGGTAAGTTTTATTAATGCTGAACATACATTTCAAGTTTGAGAAAGTGCAATTTTTTGCTTATTTATGTAAAAGATCAAAGGAAAAGTAATATAACTAAGTTATTTTTTAAGAGATAAAAAAAAATAACAATCAAATGAAAACTACCTACTTATTATGTAGTTTAGTCATCTATATACTCGTATATAAAAGAACAAGTCCTGATAGGATAATTAACATAGAGCCAAAACTACTGGTGCAAGAAACTTAAAAATTTGAGGGTGTGTTCTTTTTGTAAAGTTTAGGCATTCTAAGAAAATATTTTACGAAATTCAACCCTAAAGGGGTGAAAAGAGTAAAAAGTTTGTATGAAAATTTTTACTGCGTAGACACATTAGATCGAAACATAGGTCATAAAATATGAAAATAATAATAATTAATTATCTGTAAAACGTTTTATGAAATCATCCCTTATTATAAACTTGAAAATTAAATTAACATTTTTGTTTCATTGTACAAAATTATTTATCATAACCGAAGTTCCAGATAGCTTGGTAGCCTGAATGGTCCCAGACTTTCACCCGTGCATACTAAGTGACTTTCATTACAAGCATTTAGCTTTCCGAAATATATGACAACAATTATTTGGCATTGATGGTTGCGAATTTTGCGCCAATAAGGTGCCTCGACTTGTTTGATTATGTTATCAACTCAATTTCATATTTATTTTCACATTTTCACTTTGCGGTCCTTCTCTGTTCTTTTTCTGTTATTTACATATGTAGGTCATTTCATTGTTATCCACATTTGATATCATCACTTATCACATACTGCCATGACACTCATGTCTGTCCACTACAACTGTCAAGAATTAATGCAATTGGCGAAGTATAGTGACAGAGGGCCAATAGAGAGCAGGGTGCGCAATCTTTGCCATAATGCGGTTTGCATGCCAATTTTCGTAGTGTGTTAATCAAGCCAAATAGTTTGGTCGAATATTCAGCTATTCGGCCATGCTGCCAGCTGAATATTTGGCATTCGGCCAGGCCGAATATACTATTTGTTGCATCACTAATATATATATATAATTAATTTACTTCATATATCATTGTAGCTGTACACCATGTTTGTTTTTGTATATAGTTGTATATAGCAAAGGAACTCCGTTTCTTACTTTTGTTTTCAACCTTTTATGTCACATGACACAAACCTTGCCGTTTGTGGATCCTGATTGGTCAGAATACCAAAAACAAAAAGAAAGGGTCCTGCACAAGGGGGACCAGGAGAACAGGAATTAAGGAGAGTCAGTTTTAGGTGATGAGAGAAGAGGTCTAATCAGGAAGACCAAGGGGGTTGAGAAGTAACCAGGACTCTGAACCTAGAAGGATAGGATAGCAGAGATAGACAGTGTAGACCATGTGTGAACAGTGACATTGTGCTAAGTGGTATAATTGTACAGAACTAAGTAAGTGAGCCCTTCCATTCAAGCCCAAGAAAACCTTCCTCAATAATATTTAATGATAACTGGTTATTATTACCTCGGATGTAAACAGATTGAGCATCTACCATCATATGGCGATAATCGTCCCATGTTATTTCATTATCAGGACTCCAATCTAAGCTCTTTAACCATTCTTCATTCTTCTATCTCTATGTAGTTCGTAAGTACAGTAGTGATAGTTTTAGTTTTAAACTGAATTGTGTTATAACTAGCTGTAAGCTGAATTGTGTTATAAAGAGTTGTTGTGGGAAGATCGAGCGAGAGCAGAGAATCAGTGTAAATAAAATTTTGTTTATCTGTAATGGGCAGTCTATTTGATTAATAAATGCAATTCAACCAGTATTCAACTTGTCTTATTTCTAACACATTTCACATCTTTTTACATCATAACTACAATATAAATCTAAATATATTAATTCAACAATATTTAAATAAAAACATATAGTTACTATTTACATACTTATTATATTATTACATTTAATAATAAAAAATTGTTAAATGTGAAGATAAAAATGAGGCTAAACTTTTATAAGTGAGTGAGATTAAAATCTTTGTAATATTCAACATTGTAAATGTTAAATGAAACCTGGTAATCAGAATTTTAATGTTAAATTAATCTAAGAATCAAAATTGAAGTATGAAGAAAATACTTTTTAATAGTTTAATGCCCATCTTCTTTAATAAAGTCTAAAAGTAGTTTGAATTGTATTTTTATTTGTTTAATCTGTGGTGCTTCAATAAAGCAGAATTTTTGTCCAAGTTGTTAACTTGTTGTTCTTGAATAATTATTAAGCTAATTCAAGTTTGCAACTTAGTTTATATATAAAGAAAACATTTCTGAAAAAGATTTTTCTAATTACCTCATGCTCTTCTAAAGGTTTTTCATTTAGTGCAAACATTCCAAGTCTCTTTTCTAAATTTTGTTTAGCAAAAGTCATCCATTTTTGTTCTTTTTGAATCTTATCTAAAAATTCTGTTAATTCTTGAAGATAATTTTCAAGAAGCTGTTTTTGTTCTGGTAACTGCGTTGCAACCTGAATATTATCCAAAAAATTTTATATAATTATTATAAATATGGAAAATTTTAATTAATAGTTTTATATATAGTTAACTTTATAATTAAGTTATTATAAATAAAATTTCAACATAAATCAATATCAATATGTCATATCAACATTAATGTGAGAATCTGATTGTAAGATTAATTTAATTTTTCTAAATTTAAAACTCAATGTAATATTTCATCATTAAATTCTATATTTTTTCCATGTTTTTATGATAAAAGTAGATATAAACAAGGAAATTCAACTTCCTTTTTAATTCAATCTACTTCCCAAAAGAGATGTCATCATTTCCCAAGACAAACTTGAGCAAAAAGACTCAATGTCAGATGACCACAGTCTGAACTCCTCATTGGAGTAAATTTCTCAATATAAAGGTTTCGTGCCTAATTCTAGGTGAATTTGGCCATTCCAGCCAGTTCTCCAAATCTTATGTTGTGTCTCATTGCCTCACCACTAATTCTGACTTCTGCCTTTCATAAGAATCAAGAAAGAAAGAAAAGATCGTTGATTATTTTAAGAGGTATTATATCAATTTTATGTAAGCTCTCTCTCTCAGTATTTAGAGGTGTAAATAGTTTAGTGATAGATATAATGATAGATTATTCCTTTGTATATTTTTTATTATTTCATTAAACTTTAGTTGTTATGTGTAAACCTGTATGTTCATTTAGTTGAATATGAATCTGGACACCTATCGACTTAACCACAACCTCCATTTCCCTCAATCTTTAAATAGCCCTCCTCTTAGAAAGAAACTATTATCATGAGTTAGGATGCGATATTAAATAAATTTAATCCTAACTGGTGTCAGGAATCCTGACAGGAGATGACACTTTTACAATCATCTTGTCTCCAAATTCTCAAATTAGTATATTAAGACCATCCACTGACAAAGTGAGTGTGACTTATCATTCTGTCGTCAGAAAGTGGGTGTAGAGTAATATATTCTTACCCCTGATTTCTCACATTAATATCAATATTTATCATGTAAAATTTTAAGATTAGCCTTAACTTTATAAAAGCCTATAAAACTTATAAAAATTATATTTTGAAGTTTATGATAACTAATGGTATATGAAATAAATATTTTGATACACTACTTTAATTTCATAACTTTTATACATGACAATTAATATAAATATAATATAACAATATACTTATAATATAATGATAAATAATTACTGAAATTTTTAATAAATAACAATTACTGTTAAAAGTTTTTTTTATATATATAAACTATTATTATGTTGGGTTTAGTGGGTAATACTCAGTTTAAACCGGTGGCTATGTACTATGCCGGACCAGTCAAGGCATAGCAACCAAAACAAAACTAAAATTAAATGTGTGTGTCAGTATCAGTGTCTGTATTCAGAAATTTCCTAACAATATGGCATGTATTCAATATAGTGGCCTTCTGTAGTGTGATGTATGTATTTCTACTCAATTGTAATGTTCCCAGGCTTTTGTGTAG
>NW_019384497.1:191910-218260 GCF_000671375.1 Centruroides sculpturatus | reverse complement strand
TGTGTGATTTGTAGGAGTTGATGAAGTTGTTTCTGTGTGGATGCATAAAGTTTTATGTCGTCCATGTACATGAGATGCGACAGCATAAACTGTGTTGTTTTTTCATGTCTGATATTTTAGCTATAATGCGTGTTGTTTAACATGTTGGATAATGGGTTCAGGGCTAGGCAGAACCAGAGAGGACTCAAGGAATCTCCTTGAAAATTCTTCGCCTAATGAATATCTCATTCGTTTGTATGGAAGTGTTACTAACCCTGAGATGCAGTGTTGTTCTCCAGTGCTGCATAGTGTTTTGGAAGAATGCAATGAGTGACGGATGTATTTTGTACATGTGTAGAATATGTAGCAGCCAACTGTGTGGAACACTGTCGAATGCTTTTCTGTAGTCTATATATGCCATGTGTATGTTTCTGTGTTGTTTGTGTGCTTGCCGTAGAATGACTGAATCTATGAGTAACTGTTCTTTGCATCCCCTGTGATTTCTACGGCAACCTTTTTGTTGTTCTGTAAGAATGTCGTGTTCTTCAACATGTTTGTATATTTTGTTTGTGATACAGGATGTCAATAATTTGTAGAGTGTTGGAAGACATGTAATTGGTCTGTATTGTGTGGGGTCTGTGGTTTTGTTGTTTTTAGGTTTCATGTAGGTAATGCCCCGAGTAAGAAATTTTGGCATGTCTTGTGGATTGATGATGATGTGTGTTAGATGTTTAGCTAGTTCCTGGTGCAGTGATGTAAACTTTTTGTACCAGAAATTGTGAATGTTGTCTACACCAGGTGTCTTCCAGTTGTGTGTTCTGTTAACAGCGTAGCGAATGTCGTGTATGTTTATTTCAGCACAGGGCATACTTGGTATGTTATGCAAGTTTCTGTTCTCCTCCTTGATCCAGCCTGCATCAGCATTGTGTGTAACAGCATTGGACCAAAGAGAAGACCAATAAGTTGTGAGTTCTTCTTCTGTTGGTGTGCCACTGTGCTGTGTATCAGTGTTTGTTTTGGTACTGATTTGTCTGTAGAAAAGTTTTTCATTGTTTGTGAATAATTTATTTTGTTGTTTTCGTAGTGTACATGTTTTGTATCGTTTGAGTCTACGTGCTTTGGCTGCGAGTTTTTGTTTTAGTGTATCGATGTATTCTGTAATGTGTGTGTTGTGATGTTCATGTTTTGTGTGTGTTTTGATTTTCTTGAAAATGTTTTTGAGTTGTTTCTTTAATTTGGGTGTTATGTTGTTTTTAGTGTATTGTGTCAGCCTGCCTAATTGCTGTCTAATGTCATTTATTTGTGTTTCTATTCTTCTCTGCCAGGCAGGCTTGTGATAGAATTGTGTTTTGTGTGTGTCTGTCTGTGAGTGTATTTTCAGTCCATGGTGTGTTACTACTGTGACTGCCCCAGCATAAACTAATGTATGAATGTCTGAGAGTGTAGAAATTGAATGAATGTAGTTTGGTAGTAAGTGAGTGTTTACATAATCTAGTGTTTTTCCTACTGCCTTTGACGTGTTGATTTTTGGTATTCGTGGTCTTTGTGTGGGATCTGTACCAGTATATTTAATGAGTGTTTCCTGAAATATAAGTGAGAGCGTATTAACTAATTCTATGTCTACGTTATCAGTGATGGATGGGGAAGTGCCTGCAGTATCATTAGTGGTACTTGTTGTGTGTGTGCTGTAATCAGTGCTTGTTGCTGGATTATCCTGACAGGTTACGTGATCTTCATTAATGTTAAATGTTTCTGTCTGTTGATGTATTTGATCAGCAACCTGTTGTTTGATAAGTTCAAGTGTTGTTTGTGGGATAAGGTTGTTGTGTATAATTGTTCGTTTTTGATCAACAACCCTTTGTTCGGTGACAGTGAGGTGAGGATATTGTTGTGTGAATCTATGGTGTAGTTGTTGTCTGTATGCTGTCATGTTTGTTTCGAGTCTTGTGATGGTGTAGTAAGTACGGATGATAAACTTCTTCATTTCTGATGTCCATTTCATCCGTTGGCGTGGTTTTCCAGCCTTATACTGATTAACTGGTCACACTATCAGTGATAAAAATGTCAACATGTGATTCGAACTTTATAGTAAAATTTATACATTATGAATATTTAAATAAGAATATACAATACATAGACAAATTCATAAATATGATTGGCCAATACAGTAATACCCCAAACTTATGCGATAGGTGGGACTGAGCGATAACCACTTAAGTCGAATTTGCGTAAGTCGGGGTATAATTTCGCAATTTGTGTAAAATCCAAGTTGGATATATGTAAGCTAATAAATGTTCTCATTAATCTTATCTTGTCTTTTGATTCGTTCATGGTTACAAGAAATCATCACATAGTCTCTCAAGTCTCCGTAGATATAACAAACACAGAAATAAATAACACAAAATAAATTGTAGTGATGTGTCGATTTCATGCAGCATGTCCAAACATGTAAGCTGAACAATAGTGTGGGGGAGTGTATAATCAAGAGTTGCGTGGCACTCAAACAAAAGACGAATTGATGAGATTTGAAAATCGCGTAACTCTGGGTTCGCGTAAGTCAAGGTATTACTGTAACTCAGTAAGTTGTCAAATAACAGATGTATCGGGTTACATTTTTAAATTTTCGAAATTATCAAAATATCATTAAAATTTTGAATTCTATGCTGTGCAATCACAGGTCTAAAAAATTGGTATTTGTAACAATATCAATTCTCTACTTTGTGATAACATTACCCATCCCCTTGAAAATGCAAAAGTAAGCAAACAAAATTAGATAAGAAATTTGTAAATCTTAAATTTCAAGTTAGCAAAAGGGGATCCCAAAACTACTTTAACTTATTGAAATGTATATAACACATTATTTTTAATAATAAGAAATTTATTTTTAAAATCTAATAAAAAATAATTGATAATACAAGACAAAAAAAAACTTTTTATGCTCCATTTATTTTTGTTGCTATTGTATTCAACAAATAAAACAAAATATCAGTACAACATTCTTAAAATCATTGAAAATAATATTAATAGTTAAAATATCATATTTCACAAAGTGCAACTGTAAAATGTGTTATATCTCATCAATTGAATAAATTTGAATCTCTTAAAACAGATTTTAATTTTTCATCATTGTATTGGAAATCTTTGGGAGAAATTGCTAAAAGAGTACAGACATTGTTGAATTACATAAAACTGATGCTTTATCCACTAATATGGGAATCATTCATTCCCACATCAGTGGATAAAGCATCAGTTTACATGATCATAAATTAATAAATAACTGTACTACTAGGTGTCCCTCTTAAAATCAACTTGACTGAAATGATGAAACTATGTTGATGAAATGATGAAATTATGTTGAAAAATGACTAACTAATGATGAAATTAGTGTTGTAAATTTTATAGAAAATTTTTATGTAAAATATGTAAATTTTACATGGGATAGTTGAAAGGTAAAGTGTATAAGACCAATCCCAGAACAATAGGAGAACATGGGAAAGCATTTGCCAAATTAAAGCTATCAACATTTTATGTAAGGTCTGAACATAATTATACATACACAAGTGCTTAGATGCACAACATCATGATTTCTGTATGTTTAAATAAGGTTAAATTAAAGTTTCTAACAAGTATCATTTGTCCAAATTCATTTGTATTATTTCCAGTGAGAGGGACCAATTTTACATGTGACACTCCCATATTTCATTGCTACTTTTTATTTCAATCATTTTATGTTTTATTTAAAATTACTTATTCTATTAAATTTTAATTTAAAATTGCTGAGATTTGATAAAATAAGTAATATTGTTATGAAAAAGATTGAATTTTTAATTAAATACATTAAATATTGAATTTGAATTAAAAATTTTATTAATAATGTAATCTATTATAATAATAAAAATAATTTACATACTTTGTAGAAATTTTGCTCAAGAACATCAACTTCTTCTGCTTTTAACAATGCTCCAGCTAAAAGGATTGAAAGTAAATTACTTCTTCTTGAGGGTATATCCAATTCACTTTTCTATAAAATATTTAACAATTCATTCTTAAAGATAATGTTTCATATTTTCATTTCATAAGAAAAATATATAACTAATTTGATATAGCTCAAATTGAAAAAAAAATTATTTGTAGAATTTATTTGAATTGATTAGAATTTATACATAAACAGTAATAATTCTTTTGACATTAATAATGAAATCCCAAATATATAAATTAAATATAGTCTTTGCAAAGATTACATTCTCTTTCTATGACAGCTAAACAAATTAAAAGATGCTGCCAGAAAATGTCCTCTTTGTTTTTTGATTATATCATGCATGCCATTATACTGAATTTTTTGGTTAAAAGTAATGTCATAACTTACAATTATGTCTAAACATGTGTGATCATAAAACAGACATTAAATAAATTCCATAACATTTAAATGTTCTAGAATGTAAGAATCTTATTTTATAATTTTCTATTTCTGAACCTTAAGACTTTCTAGTTTTTATCCACTACAATTCTCCTTTACTAATTAAACCAAATCTACCAAGCTTAAATCTTTTCAAGTGTTTCCTCTCTTTTATTTTTTTTCTGTATGCACTATCATGTACTGTTTTGTTCTCTTGTCCTTAGATACACACTATTCTCTTTGACCATCATGTATCTACTCTCACCCTTCAATAACTTTATCCCCATTACAAATACAATATTCAAATTATACACCACTGTATAAAATCATTTATAAAAGAAAACAATTCAGCCTTAATTGACAAAAATTACAAACCAAGAAGGTAATTAAATTGAATTAACTTTATTAATGCAAACATAATAATTATGGTAATAAGTGATTAAAATACATAGCAAAGAAAAATTTTCCTATGCAACAACAATACAATTTAAAGCAACCTTTAGTACCTTGCAGGACTTCATCTTGTCTGAATACATACAGTAATATGATTGGGCATGGAGGCATACATACAGTATCCTTTGATAGATTTGTTTACAATGTTGTAGCTGCCACTCCAAATCCTCACACTCATAGATGGCCAAAGCTTGCATCCCATCTGGTCCTACAAATGTTTCATGGGCAACAAATCTGGAGAACAGGCAAGCCAAAGAAGTGTGAAAATAAGATGTGATTTTCCAGGAATGTCTCTATGTGCTGCCAAACATTATTTTTCTGTAAAATAACTGTTTGAAGCCCTACCATAAAAAGCAGCATATAAGGGAGTAGGATTTCCTGAACACACTGCTGTACTGTCAATAAACCTTATTCTACTTTAGGGATGGCCAACTGTCATATGAGATGACTTCCCAGACCAGAAAACAAACATTGCAAGCAGTGTGCTCTTAACAGTAAAGACAGAATGAAAACACTCACCAGTGTTCCTTCATACACTAACATAGTGGTCATCTGTTCCCAAACAGAACCTAAATTTGTTACTAAAGTTGATACACTGCCAAGTCCATAGCAGTCTATGCTTCTCTGTTATGACATTAAAGCAAATAAAGTTGACAATGTTAGGATACTAATAACAGATTGCAAAGCTGTCACTGTGCATGCAAATTTCTGTCTGCTAGTTGATTCCAATGATACAGGAAGAGAAAGGGTTCTATTGCAAGGCTTCTACCTGTCTCTAGGATAATACCATTACATTTGTTTGTGTTTGTAAATATAAAAATAAAAAATATGAAAATAATGTATATTGCATCTTAAAATATAAAAATAAAAAAATATGAAAATGTTACTGATACTTCTGATCCAGATCAACAAAAAAGTTAAAATGACAATGATACTCTGTAAAAAGAAAATGCCCTCTTTAACTAAAATTAATATCAATGCATAATACAGTACTTTTAATTGTGATCGTTAATTAATTATTGATTGGAAATAAATTATCAATTGCTTTAATAAATATATTTCTCTTAGTAACAAAAAAAAATAGTATGCTTTTGCTAACTTCTGGAATGTAACACTATGTTTTGCATTAGTCCTTTGTTTCATATAGCATGGATTCGCATAACACAACACTTTTTTGAAATGTAACTGTGTTATATATAAAATATTAAAAACTTAGATAATATTTTATATTATATAAAGTATTATCTAAGTTTTTAATATTTTTCAAATATTTTGATTATATGTAGTTTCAATAGTTTATACTATATAAATTTCTAAAGATTTTCTAAAAATATTAAATATTTAGAAATTATTACTTTTGTTTTTCATTTATTTTCTATCATGTAATCTGAGATAAACCAGAACATTAAATAAATTAAAGATAAATTTTTAATTATCATAATTTTCTGCCTATAAGCCATGGACTTTGTTAAAAAAAATCTTCAAATTCCATGATGTGGATTATAGATTGCTGCTTATAATCTGTATCAATTTTTCCATAACAAAAAAATGACTAAAATCATTTTACTTTTTTTAATTTTAATTAGTTTTCTTGATATGATAAAACATGACTAAATATCTTGCTGTTATTTATGTGTTGGATAGATACAAAAGATAAAGTCGCACATGGACCCACTCATTCCTGTTCATGAATAAAATGTAGTATTATTTTAATGTCTGTCAGCTTCAAATAAAAGTATTCAAGCCATTTTTGGATATATGATGATGGATGGCATCAGTATCTTTAAGCTAAAACTTGGAATTAATTAATTAAAAATTTTCCATTAATTTAATCTGAATTAATCCAGCATTTAGATTTATCTTATCTAAAATTTTGCTAGCTTCTATGATATATATTAGAACTATAATCTGTTTTAGGCTTCTTTTTTTTTTTTTATTTTAAGTAAACCTGTATATGTTTTCATTCCAATACTTTTTATTTTTTTTAATATAATTTGATGATATTGTATAATTTTAAGTATATGTTTTCAATTCTCATAAGTTTTGGCTTAGTTAAGTATTATTTACCTTAAGTTTTAACAAAATGTCTTTGATGGATTCATGGTCAACTGGATGTAAAGTTTCACTCATCATAGTTTCCATTTCATCGAGCCAAAATGTAAGTTCTTCCATTTCTTCTCTAACTTCTGCTAATCTGATGCTATCTTTTTCCAATCTATAAGTTGTAAAAGTGTAAAAGTTACTTGAGCATTCATACTGAAATTAAATTTAATATAAATAAAAAATTTTTAATAAGTGAAGATTCAATTTAACTTCAGAAACAATCAATGATTGTAAAAAAAGTGTGAAGTCCCAAAAACGNATTTTTTTTGCGAAAAATTCGCTGAACTTTGGAGACATCATTAATATAAATATAATTTTTATGAACGTTAAATAATAAATGGTTTTTAGTAGGTCCACTGCTCGTTTAAACTCAACGGTTTGTACAATATCCGCTATTGGTCTAGATTCAACCAATCCTGTCGCGACATGAGTTGGCGATGACGTTTTATCGAATTATACAAGTTTTTGTAGCGTGTTTGTACGAATACTGTCGCAATTTTTTCACCGTCATATAGGAATCCGAACTATATGAACCCATGTTATAGGGGGAGGTCAACTGTATTTGGCAACATTAGCATGATGCAAATCAGTTATCTATCGTCGTGAGTCTGGCAAATTTATAGGACAAATATNCTATCTTTTTCCAATCTATAAGTTGTAAAAGTGTAAAAGTTACTTGAGCATTCATACTGAAATTAAATTTAATATAAATAAAAAATTTTTAATAAGTGAAGATTCAATTTAACTTCAGAAACAATCAATGATTGTAAAAAAAGTGTGAAGTCCCAAAAACGGGCCGAAATTAAACATTTATTATTAGAAATTTATTAAAACAAAACTAGAAAAAAAATTGTCCATTGTTAAAAACCAATCAAAGATTGCATTAGTCATGCTAGTCATATGAAACCGCAATGAAAAAAAACGCTATTGATGTAAACAGAAAGCAATAATTATAAATGATTAATAAATGTAAACAATCATCCCCCAGTAGAGATGAACCTTTGACAAGTCACTCGTATACAAATAATTAGAAGATAGAAATTTTGGAAAGGGGGAAAGGTTAATGATGAAAAGGGACATCGCATCGAATCGTTATACAGTTAGAACCTCGATTATCCGGACCTCTATTATCCGGATTTTCGATTATCCAGATTGTTCAAAATAAACAAAAATTTTTATGAATTTGCTGATTTGCACTTGGCAAATTATGATACTGTTTATGTACGTGATGGAATGAATAACAATAACGTACAACTACACACTGGAGTTTACTAAATATTACGTACCTCCGAAACCTTTAACCGATGTGAATAAATTTAACTTTGGAATGAATAACTTTTTTTGTTTCAACGTCTCACCCAGCACAGTGGTCGTAAACTCTTAAATATATTTTACGTCATAATAAAAATATAACTTGACATACATATTTATAAATAATTTATATTCAAATTACATCATTTCTATGACCAAGGGCGGCGTATGGGCAACGTGGGCCACCACCTATGCCTCACAGTCTGAAGGACCTCAAGCCTCAAAGGTTTATGCATTACTTAAAAGCCGCAAACGCGACGAAAAAGTTTTAGTCGTCATAAAACGATAAACAGTTTGTCAAATTTTTATTCATAAAAATGCAGTTTCAACTGCTTTTTATTTTATAAAATCTGTCTTCTTGCGCCACCAGAGGGCCTTTTAAATAATAGGTAGTCTGTTAGCGATGGTCAGTAGTAGTCCAAATTCAATAAAAACGTTTGTTTCTTGAAAATTTAATCACGATTTAAATACAGTATTTACTTTTAATATTACCGATATGTCATTGAAAAGAAAATGTGTTGTATTATCATTAAAAGACAAATTAAAGTATTTGTTTCGATTATCCAAATTTTTCATTATCCAGACTACCTTCATTCCGAATTAGTCCGGATAATCGAGGCTCTACTGTATTTCAAAAACGCCACAGACTAGACAACAATGGGGAGAAAATATGAACGCAGGTTCCAAAGTTCCATCAGCACTTTCCATCCAGAGTTAACAGCTGGTGTCAAGTAGATTCTTCGAAGCGGATCTTTCTCGTGACTCAACAGGAGTCGTTTTTCACTTAGGGACAGTTGAGAGACCAATCAGGGAGCAAGAAAAAGGAATGCGGAGCCAATCAGAATAAACAAATCGGAGAACAGAGATTGACATAATTCCCAATCTTCAAGGACAGAGTTACTTTCCATAAACTGTGCACCTGCACACAATTAGTCAACACACAAAAGCAGTTTTCCATTCATTGTGCCAAACTTGTAACCTGTGACTATGGACTCACTGCCAACACTGACTGATGAATCTCCACACCTACTGCTGCCCCAGGGTCTATCTTCGAGCAACATTAGAAAACACCCTTGACAATTCGAACATCCAATTGTTTAAAGAACATTTTTGTTTCATAGTGTAAGTTATTTTATGTTTAAAATAAGCGGGTTTTTGTGAGATTCTTGTCATCTGTGTCTCCTCTGCCCACGCGCGAACAATCCTAGATCATCCTGACGTGGGATTAATGATTCCCCCCTGGAAGTCGGCAACTTTACAAAACAATAAAAACAAAAAATAATTTAAAATTTAAAAATATATAAAAATGAATGCTAAATTTTTATGTAAATTTAAACAAATATGTATACAGGGTGTTTCAGACCATCTATACCACAGGTTTTTCTAGAAAACTTCATTGTAGAAAGTTGAGAAACATTTTTTACAATCAAAGCCCATGGCAATATTGTTATCAATTGGAATTGAGTAAAAATAGAACCAAACTGAACCTGACTCTGAATTTGGATATTGGAAAAATGGTCAAATTGAGTTTTTTTTAGATGGCATTTTTCATAAGAAACAACTTTTACTAAAAAAATTTATTAAAGAACACTTCACACCCCTTATACTTACTCAGCACATTTAATAATAAAATTTTATGAATACACAAACATTTTCAGCCACTTTAAGGGGATTTCATTAGGTGAGAGAGTCATTTTTTTACATTGAACAAGATACAAAATACTTAAAAACGGGACATTCCATATGTTCAATAATTCATTTTTACAAATTATTTGATATGTGATCAGATGCTGTTCCTAAAATATTTTAAATGTTAACTGACTCAAACACAAAAATAGATATACAGAACAAAGTATTATAAAATAAAAAATAAATAATAAATTAAAAACGAAAAATATTAACAATATTAAAATAAGAATCCAATTATCATCACAGGTTACAAAGTCTTTGTTATGTGACATGATGAGATTTCCAAAAATTTTTAAATTATAACTGATTACAATAAAATGATATATAAATAGATTAAATCAATATTTATATTACTGTTAATTTCATTTGACAATTTATTTTTCACATTTCACATATCTAAAAGAATTTTAAATTGGTTTCTATTAGTTTGACCATTTCAATGGATATCAAAAGTACATTAAACAACCAATAGTGATGTGCTTAACTACTATTGATTTTTATAAACTTACAACTAAATTAATAAGACTAACATATACTTTTAGCAATCATACTAAAAAATTACTCAATCTTAATGTATATATTGATAGAAAATGTTAATAGTATTAACAACAATATACAACTTTAATAAACTATAACAGTTAGTAATGGTATGTAATTCTTTTTTATTCACTTAAAAAATTTAGGCTTATTTATAAAAACTACTTAATAAAATATCCTATTTTTAATTTTATAATTAGTTGAATAATATATAATGACCTTGTTCTTCTTACTGCTAATTCACCAACAAGAGATTTCCATCGTCTGTTCAAAGAGTCTAACTGCTCTTGTAAAAGAATTGCATCTGGAGGAGAACACTGTTGGCCAATTTTTTTGCCACTACTGATGACGTTTTCTAGTGCTATCATTTTTTCAGTAACTTGTTTCTGAAGTGTCTAATTAAAAATAAAAAAGAAAAATTGAATATACATAAAATATTCATTACGGAATGATAAGTTAATTTAAATACTTCTTGATGTTTGCGAGCCTTTTCATAATCCAGATCTCCATTTGGTAATCTGCTGTGAGCAAGAATGGTTTCTGCTTCAATTATCCATGCTGTAAGACTACGAAGTCTTGTTTCAAATTCTTGCCAAATTTCTCTTGCTTTTAACCATCGACTAACAATAATAATGCATAATTTAATTTTCAACTTTTAGTATTTGATATTGTTATAAAATTGTAAAATTAGGAAGATATTTTTAACTATCAGAACTGTAAAAGAATTATTATTATAATAATAACTCTTATACACAATATGAACAATATTAAAAATAATAATTTTTAATATTGTTCTTAGATGCAATTTGATACAATTTTCATGACATAACTGTGTCATAAATTTTTTAAGAAAATAAATGTCTTTATATGTTTTTTGTAATATTTGTTAACATTAAGTATTTGTTGTGATTAAATTAGATTTAAATGAACTTTTGAAACAATCACACACAGATGCTTTTATGTGCTATGTCCAGACCAATGTTTAATAAATGTTTGATAAATGGAAGTAGAGCAAAACACTTTTGGTCACTTTAGGTTACAGAATTTTTTTATATCCTTAGATTTACACTTGATATACCAGAGCTGTGAGTAGCACTATTTAACTTCTTAAAATCATAAGTCACATACTTTGCAATAAAACATCACAACATCAACGGCACTCCAGTGTATTTGTTTTTGTTTAATTATTGTTTAATTTGATATTAATTATTTATTTCTATGTTCTGATATTTTTATTAGTGATAGTCTTTGGATATCATACGTACTTTTTTAAGATCATAAGTTTTGTAATTTTATATCTGTAATTTATGTTCCACATTTGTGCACGAGAAACAATTTGAAAGTGTTCTATCTCTAGATTTCTAGCATTCTGTACTTCATTTTGCCTGAAGAGACAGTAATATACTGTCAAAACTACTTGTGAATTAAACATATTTTTCTGTAACACAGTGGACAGTTGTGTGACTTATCTTTTATTATGAAGTCATATAATCCATTTTCATATTAGCTTACACTTTTCTATGCCCTAGTCTAGCTAAATCTGTTTTTATTCTTCCAGGCATGAAAATTCCAGGAAAGAATTAACTATGATTAAGGCCATAAAAGCATTTTAAAAAAATGTATCCATAATACTGATAGATAATCTATTGATAGTTAGAAAACTATCAACAGAGTAAAACCTTCATAGATCAAATTAAACTCCAAACTTACAGCTAAACAAGAGAAAACTAATATGAAATTAAACTGGGCAAAGTGATTAAGGTTTATAAAAGTTATGGAACTAGAAAATCTGAAATTAAAGTATTAATATAAATTATATGAAATAAGAAAGTATTTATTACATGACAACATAAGAATGATAATGACTAGAGAATCAACTATATATAATCTGATTAAAAACAAAAAGAATTCTATCCTACTAACAAAAAAAGCAGGAGTTTATGAAATAGCTTTATTGTACAAATCTTAAAAGTTAGAGAGAAAATATAAAATGGTACTTATTGAACTGAAAGTCAACTGATCTACTTAGAAAAAGAAAAACTTCCTTTTCCAAACAAACACTAAGTAAAGATGTTGAAGTTAAATGAGCAGATGTCAAAATAGTCACACTTGTTACAAGAATCAAACCACTGAAGAGTATCATTGCATAAATAGAAATCATTAACCAAAGATGAGAAGGATTTTGATTTTCATTAAAATTATCAATTAAAAATGCTAAAATAAACTTTTAAATGTAATTGTTGTTAATTTCTATGAAAATTTATGACACAGTTATGTCATGAAAATTGTATCAAATTGCATCTAAGTAGTAGGACAAACAGAAAATATTATAAAACCAATAACATCACTTAACAATATTAGTGACTGTACAATTGTTAATATAATTCTTTTTGCGAATATATGATGTTTATAATACTTAATCTCTTTAAAATTGATAATGAAAAAGAATTTTTGAAAACAATGTTCATTATGTAGAACATTTAATTGAATATTGAAAGTTATATAAATGCATATTGGGCTTTAAGCTTCTCAAATTAGTACAGTTAGATTTACTGATAAAATCAAAAATGTTCCAAGATGTTAAGTTTTTACATTACTATAAATATTTTTACAGAAGTTTTGAGAATATTTATCTTTATTGTTGGTCCTAAAGCTAGGTTCTGAAAGACTCAAAATATCTTAACAAACAATAAATAAAAGAAACTCCTTGAAAAAGACCATAATATTTTAACTTTTTTAAATATAAATAATTAAGAATAGAACTAGAAATAAAGATATGATGGAATTTAAGTTTTGGATAGCACTTCAATCAATCTCAATCTAGTTTGTGGCTTTAACAATCATGTTAATCATTAATTATTTTTGATTCAAACCACTAATCAACAAAAAGAATGACATTATATATATATATATAATGTCATTCTTTCTGTTGATTCTGTTTAATTGGGCCACTGGTTAATCGGGGCAGCTACTTTATTGGGCTAAATCTCAAAGAACGAAAACCAAATTATTAAATTAATACATAATCTAATCGCTTAATTGGGACAGTAGCAGAAAAGGAATTTAGCAATTTTTGAAATTTTAAAGATTTTCTGTAAATATGTAGACACTATTAATGTCGTGTAGGCTAAACAGTTAACAGAGACAAAGCAATTTTGTTTTTTGCTTGGGCAGTTGTTTTTCTGGAGTGGGTCTGAATAGTGGGATGTATCACACATGTTCTAACTAAAAAGGGAGAAAGGAAAAATTGTTCAATCAGGAATGAATTGAAATTTTACCTTTTGTGAACATCACTACTAATACTGTACAGTCGACCCTCTATAACATGGTAGATACGTTCCGTTCTTTATGAAATTGATGTTCTAAGAGTCCTTAAATACATGAGCCAATCACAGCGTGGCACGTATGCAGTTTACAGACTACGGCAGTTTCAAAGGTTTTCTTTCATAAAATTAATCGATTCTACACTAATTCAACTCAACATTTCCAAAATACATATAATTTTTTGGGAATAATCCATATAAACTATGCTATAAACAAAAAATTGTAGGATTCCTTACCGAGTGTGCACCGTTCAACGACGCCATTGCTTAAGCTTGTTTTCGTCGTGGAGCTTGTCATCGAATGGCGCTCGCGTGCTTCCTGATAAATTCTTATTTTTTTTTTTTTTGCGAAAAATTTGCTGAACTTTGGAGACATCATTAATATAAATATAATTTTTATGAACGTTAAATAATAAATGGTTTTCAGTAGGTCCACTGCTCGTTTAAACTCAACGGTTTGTACAATATCCGCTATTGGTCTAGATTCAACCAATCCTGTCGCGACATGAGTTGGCGATGACGTTTTATCGAATTATACAAGTTTTTGTAGCGTGTTTGTACGAATACTGTCGCAATTTTTTCACCGTCATATAGGAATCCGAACTATATGAACCCATGTTATAGGGGGAGGTCAACTGTATTTGGCAACATTAGCATGATGCAAATCAGTTATCTATCGTCGTGAGTCTGGCAAATTTATAGGACAAATATTTTCTGTAGTTTGATCTAATAAAGCATTAAAATAGGCACCTAATTATTATTTTTTATCTACTTATTTATTTACCTATGTGTTACATATTTTATTTTATAATTTATTATTAGTTTGTTTAATTCGGGCAGGCACTTAATTGGGCCAAAATGGATTAGTCCCAACATGTCCCAATTAAGTGGAATTGACTGTATACATATATACATTTGTGAGAATCTAGAGTTTAGGGGAGATACTTTTCGTCTTAATGAATTTGCTAAAATAATATTTTTAAAATTAATTTAAATTAAATTTTTTAGAGAAATTATCAGTTTTTGACTTCCTCTGACTCAGGGAGAATGACAATTTAGTTCCTCCTAAAGTGATAGTTCGAGTGCAATATCTCACTTGACTATCTACAAGACCGCCTGTCTTCCTCCTCCTCATGTTGGGAACTGTGACATGATTTTCCAATGATGCTATTGGATGGAAAATAGTATAAAAGGTGGAAGGTCATCTTCCAACTTGCTCTTGTTTTGATACTCTTATGCAGTTATCAAAACTTTAGCCACCACTTTCGTCTGACATTTGCACCAGACATCAAATATTTAGCCACCATTCCTGTTTTGATGCCTTTACCAAGTGCCCAAGACTTTAGCTGTTACTCTCCCAGTACAACTTCTATGTGTTCCCAAGGATTCTCCACTATACGTAATATATGATGAATTTATGTAAACACTCTCTCAGAATAGACTTAGAAATATAGATTTAGATATCCTCACAAATTTGATGGTGAAGCTTGATCATTTGTGTTTATCATAATTGTCATTTATTTGTATTTATTATAGTTATAAGTTTGTATAATAAATATATAGTTATCTCTAAACCATCTTTTAGATTGATTTATGCCCAACTCCATTGGCCCATGGCCCATGGTCCATGTATTTTACATAACTCATGAAGTTGAAATTGTTCCTCCTAAAATTCCAGTTAAGTTTATTTATATCTTCTACTATTCAGAATATAAAATAATAGAATCACAAGTTGATATGCATAATTATCTTAACTGGTGTCAGGACTGATTAGGAAAGATTTTTATGAATCTTCCCTCCCAACTATTTACCATCCTGAAATATAGCAATGTCTATAAATAAATTACTTTTCTTATAAAAAATATTAATTGAAAAATGAAACAGAATATTTGTAAAATTTCCAATTATATTAATAATGTGGAAAAGGAGTTAACTAGGAATCCCTATTTTCACATATATAATAATTTGGCAAGAAATATTTTAGTTATAGATGTAAATGAGCTCATATAGTTAATTTTTATAATTATAGTTTAGTATCTATATATGTTAACATAGAAGAAATACATTGATATTTATAAAGAAAAACACACACATTTATTAAAGAAGTGAAAAACGTTTTTATCATTAAGTAATTATTAACTACTTTATCAAGTTACCTGTATCTTTCACTATATGAATGTTTTATTTTCATCCATTCTTCATTTAGTTTATCTAATACCCGATTAATTTGAAGAATATCTGCTTCATCAGCTTTTTCCAAGATTTTTTCTTTTTCATTTCTTAAACTATCAATATTAGGTTTCAAAGTTTCTAAAGCATCTTTAACACCCTTCAAAATAAAATAATATTTTAATACAAATTATCTTCTTTTAAATATCTAAAACCTTAAAAGTGAAAATGTTTTCAGTCTCAAATTATTTAGTTCCTCCTAAAGTGATAGTTCGAGTGCAATATCTCACTTGACTATCTACAAGACCGCCTGTCTTCCTCCTCCTCATGTTGGGAACTGTGACATGATTTTCCAATGATGCTATTGGATGGAAAATAGTATAAAAGGTGGAAGGTCATCTTCCAACTTGCTCTTGTTTTGATACTCTTATGCAGTTATCAAAACTTTAGCCACCATTTTCGTCTGACATTTGCACCAGACATCAAATATTTAGCCACCATTCCTGTTTTGATGCCTTTACCAAGTGCCCAAGACTTTAGCTGTTACTCTCCCAGTACAACTTCTATGTGTTCCCAAGGATTCTCCACTATACGTAATATATGATGAATTTATGTAAACACTCTCTCAGGATAGACTTAGAAATATAGATTTAGATATCCTCACAAATTTGATGGTGAAGCTTGATCATTTGTGTTTATCATAATTGTCATTTATTTGTATTTATTATAGTTATAAGTTTGTATAATAAATATATAGTTATCTCTAAACCATCTTTTAGATTGATTTATGCCCAACTCCATTGGCCCATGGCCCATGGCCCATGGTCCATGTATTTTACATAACTCATGAAGTTGAAATTGTTCCTCCTAAAATTCCAGTTAAGTTTATTTATATCTTCTACTATTCAGAATATAAAATAATAGAATCACAAGTTGATATGCATAATTATCTTAACTGGTGTCAGGACTGATTAGGAAAGATTTTTATGAATCTTCCCTCCCAACTATTTACCATCCTGAAATATAGCAATGTCTATAAATAAATTACTTTTCTTACAAAAAATATTAATAAAAAAAAATATTTGTAAAATTTCTAATTATATTAATAATTACCTTTAATGCATCCTCTTGCTTTCCAAAATCTTCAAATTCTTTTCCAGATAATTCAGGTTGATTCAGCTGGCGATTAACAGATGCTATAGCTTCTCTCAATTTGTTAACTTTGGCAATAAAATCAGGTACAACTGCTACAACAGGTAGTTCCAAAGTAACAACAGATGCAGTTTCAGTTTGAGTAATCACTGTTTTAGTCATTGGAGATTTAGATAAATTTAAAATTGATTGAATCTGTGTCCAAATTTGAATAGGTGACTGTACAATAGTTTGTAAAGATACAGCTGAAATACCAATATCTTGAGCTTGTTGAGCTGTTTTTTGCAAGGTTGATAAATCTTTATTAAATTTTTCCAAGTCATTTTTAATTATCTGGAAAAAGTTTAAAATAACTTTTAAAAAATTAAGCAAATAATAATAATAACAACACAAATAAAATAACATCTGTTTGAACGAGTTTTTATTTGCAATTTAAAATTAACAGTGACCCATGTGTTATTCACAGAAAGTTATAGTAAATTTATTTTATATGATCAATAGTGTTTTGAAAATCAATTGCCAAAGACAATTACTTTCATGAGTTATATGCTTATTTTAAAAATTTTTAAGCATATTTTGTGCTTTTTGTATGAATCTTTGATATAATTGGTGTTCCATTCATTAACAAATATGCTCAAGGTAGCCTTGCCAATCAAAGTGAGATCACTTTGATTGTCAAGGCTACCTTGATCAATGTGACAATTGTTTTTAAATGGTCAATACCTCCATTTAAATGTTCCTAAATTAATAATAAACTTTGCACTATACACTACATTAATAATAATTTCAGATAACATGGTGTAATAACATCAACAGCATTTCCTGTTGGCAAGAGTCAACAGTGTTCATGTGTTGAAAATATGTGGTGTAAACTTTTAATTAGGTAAGTGAGCCTATTGGTTTACTTAGAAATGTTGTAAAAATTAAATAGAAATAAATAAGTGCCAATTGTTTATGGAAAGTTCAAATTTTTGCATGTTAAAAGTAGCCCTGTCACTTTTCATGATAAATGTAGCCCCAAATAGGGCAATATTATTATCGTTGATTATCATGTGTTGACTGTGCTGATCTATTCTGTATGCCAACCATTTAATTAAATTTATTAATCAATAGTTTTTACCAACAGGCTATTTCTTCAAAGTCCTGGTGTAAATGACATCATCAGTCATGGTCCAGAAGAATAAACAAAACATACCCTCCTGACTATATTTGACAGCATACAAATTGCATAATTTGGATTTGGATATAAAAATGTGGTAGCTAGCCTCTGGATCAGATACCCATTTTGCATCACATATCAGATGCAAATAGAAACACAGGGATAATTAGAACATTTCACAAGCAGTTGTTTCTATACTGGAGGCATTCAGAAATAGATGGCATGGAGAGGATAGCAACAGTAAAAGGCAGAAACTGATAAAGTGACCTGATGAGTAAGGTAACAGCACCAATACTACTGAAGCAAGTACAAGGTGGTTATAATTAAAGTTGCGCTACTCAGACCTGTCTAGAGCCCATTCTCATGGACATATATGCTGTAAGGCATTTTGAACACGTGACTGATGCAAATGGATTGCATATTGAACAAATGTTGTGAATAAAAACCTTTTGCATGTTTCCATTTTGTGTTTCTTGTTCTTCATGTGCCATTTTTCACCTAGTGGTAAAAATTCAAACTAAATATTTTTTTTTGCATTTTCCTTTTCCCCATGGTTCATATAACATATATACCAAGTTTATAAGTTTCATCAAAATACATCCATGAGAACGGGCTCTAGACAGGTCTGAGTAGCGCAACTTTAATTATAACCACCCTGTAAAAGACAACAAATTTCAAACCAGTAGAATGTGATGCTGAAGATGATGATGCTGATACCATTAGTACCATGAGTAAAAAACAAGAGCCCACCAACAATACGAGGGCAAGATGAAAAGTTCTCAGCCTAGCCTATAAATGGCACTGCTACAAATGAAATTACTATTTTGTTATGGTGGCGCACTTGTTGCAAAAGTAAATACCAAATGTGAATTTGATCAGACAAATAGTTTGTTTTATATGGCTGTTTAAAGTAAGAGTTTTATGTGTTTTTGACAAAACGAATAAACTTGAATACCATTCCATCATAAAATTCTTCATTTTGGATGGTTTATCACAACAGAAATTCGTCCAAAGTTGGTAAAAATGTATAAGGAGTCTGCACTTTTGTTATCAACAGTTAAAAATGAGCAGCTGAGTTTAAACATGGTCGTACATTGATTGAAGATGATCCACATGAAGGACAGCCAAAAAACTGCAACTACCAAAGAAAAATTGAGAAGATACATAATATGGTTCTAGATGATCAACGATTAAATGTGTATGAGATAGCTAAGGCTGTAGACATCTCAGACGAAAGGGTACGGCACATTTTACACGAAGAACTCAGTATGAGAAAGCTTTATGCAAGATGGATGTTGATCACAAACAACAAATGCAAATTTGTCAACTTGCATTTGTTGATCAACAAATTGACTTTCTCAGCAATGTTTGTGCTGTTGGATGGATGAAACATGGTTCACCACTTTACACCTAAGCCAAAACAACAGTACAAGCAGTGGGTAGAACCCAATGGCTCTGCACCAAAGAAAGCAAAGACAATTGCATCAGCTAAAAAGGTTATGGCTAGTTTTTTTGGGATTCCAAAGGGATTCTTTTAATTGACTACCTGTCAAAGGGTCAAACAATTAATGGGGAATACTATGCACATCTTCTTGACCAGCTAGATGAAAAAATTAGAGAGAAAAGGCCTAGTTTGCAAAAGTAAAAAAATCCTCTTTCACCAGGACAATTCACCTGCTCACAAAGGCGCATTGGCAATGGAAAATTGAGGGATTTGAAGTATGAATTATTGGAACATCCTCCCTATTTGCCAGATTTGGCTCCCTCTGACTTTCATCTATTCCCAAATCTTAAGAATGTTTTGGCTGGAAAACATTTTGGGTCAAGTGAAGTGGTAAATAAATATTTTGAATACCTTCTAGAACTGCACTTCAGAAATGGAATCCAGTTAATGGAGAAACTTTGGACAAAGTGTATTGAACTAAAGGGAGACTACATTGAGAAATAAATACATTTTTAACATAAAAAACTCATTTTTTCACTACTAGGCTGAGAACCTTGCCCTTGTATCTTTGTCAAAGATCCAGAAGCCAGTGAAGAAGCAATATCAGTATCAGTATCAGATGTTTGGAAAGAAACAAATCAAGCTGGTATTGACAACAATCATTTCTCTTCAGAAAGAAGACTGTCCATCATTTTGTTAGTAATGTGACATCTGTGAATCCCAACAAAACATGTATAGTTTTTGTCATTTGCAAACAAATTCTTCAAACAGTAGACAAGTTTTTCTTCCAGAGGACTCTGTTACTTCCAGAGGATCCTTGTCCATTACAAGAAGACTGCGATTTTGTTTTCTTGTTTTTTATTAATGGAAGAATTGCTTGCCATGATCTTCTTCTTTGGAATTCCAGAAGCAAAATAATGTGTATGGTTTATATTATATGGAAATTACTTTTTCATTCAGAAAATTAATATGGATTATTGCAATAAAATATACTTCATTTGACAAAAATATCACTGTATTTCATGCAGAAGGTAAATGGTGTAATTAAGTAAAGCCTCTGGAAGAGGTCAGAGACAGTGAAATTTTTTAAAAAGCAAGGTTTCATGGTTTAATCAAGTAAGCTTCTACAAATGTATTTCATTGATCTGAAAGCAAAAACAACTTGATAATCAAACCAAACCCTTGTCTAAGGCTACTTTGATCATCCTATCTTTTTTAAAAACAATCCCACTTTTGGTTTCTAGTGTTTTACTGCCAGCACATAAACTTATAGTACATGTCATGACTGTCCAAATGATATCAAAAATATCAATCAACATAGCATCAAAACAGTTACTGAAATTTGAAAATGACAAAACTAGACCCACTATGGTACAGAGTTGAAATGCAATAAAAAAATTGCTTTGAGAAAGTGCAGAAGTGATTAACATACTTTCATCCCTGATATGACCAATGTTTTGAGTACAAATGGATNTTAAAATTTAAAAATATATAAAAATGAATGCTAAATTTTTATGTAAATTTAAACAAATATGTATACAGGGTGTTTCAGACCATCTATACCACAGGTTTTTCTAGAAAACTTCATTGTAGAAAGTTGAGAAACATTTTTTACAATCAAAGCCCATGGCAATATTGTTATCAATTGGAATTGAGTAAAAATAGAACCAAACTGAACCTGACTCTGAATTTGGATATTGGAAAAATGGTCAAATTGAGTTTTTTTTAGATGGCATTTTTCATAAGAAACAACTTTTACTAAAAAAATTTATTAAAGAACACTTCACACCCCTTATACTTACTCAGCACATTTAATAATAAAATTTTATGAATACACAAACATTTTCAGCCACTTTAAGGGGATTTCATTAGGTGAGAGAGTCATTTTTTTACATTGAACAAGATACAAAATACTTAAAAACGGGACATTCCATATGTTCAATAATTCATTTTTACAAATTATTTGATATGTGATCAGATGCTGTTCCTAAAATATTTTAAATGTTAACTGACTCAAACACAAAAATAGATATACAGAACAAAGTATTATAAAATAAAAAATAAATAATAAATTAAAAACGAAAAATATTAACAATATTAAAATAAGAATCCAATTATCATCACAGGTTACAAAGTCTTTGTTATGTGACATGATGAGATTTCCAAAAATTTTTAAATTATAACTGATTACAATAAAATGATATATAAATAGATTAAATCAATATTTATATTACTGTTAATTTCATTTGACAATTTATTTTTCACATTTCACATATCTAAAAGAATTTTAAATTGGTTTCTATTAGTTTGACCATTTCAATGGATATCAAAAGTACATTAAACAACCAATAGTGATGTGCTTAACTACTATTGATTTTTATAAACTTACAACTAAATTAATAAGACTAACATATACTTTTAGCAATCATACTAAAAAATTACTCAATCTTAATGTATATATTGATAGAAAATGTTAATAGTATTAACAACAATATACAACTTTAATAAACTATAACAGTTAGTAATGGTATGTAATTCTTTTTTATTCACTTAAAAAATTTAGGCTTATTTATAAAAACTACTTAATAAAATATCCTATTTTTAATTTTATAATTAGTTGAATAATATATAATGACCTTGTTCTTCTTACTGCTAATTCACCAACAAGAGATTTCCATCGTCTGTTCAAAGAGTCTAACTGCTCTTGTAAAAGAATTGCATCTGGAGGAGAACACTGTTGGCCAATTTTTTTGCCACTACTAATGACGTTTTCTAGTGCTATCATTTTTTCAGTAACTTGTTTCTGAAGTGTCTAATTAAAAATAAAAAAGAAAAATTGAATATACATAAAATATTCATTACGGAATGATAAGTTAATTTAAATACTTCTTGATGTTTGCGAGCCTTTTCATAATCCAGATCTCCATTTGGTAATCTGCTGTGAGCAAGAATGGTTTCTGCTTCAATTATCCATGCTGTAAGACTACGAAGTCTTGTTTCAAATTCTTGCCAAATTTCTCTTGCTTTTAACCATCGACTAACAATAATAATGCATAATTTAATTTTCAACTTTTAGTATTTGATATTGTTATAAAATTGTAAAATTAGGAAGATATTTTTAACTATCAGAACTGTAAAAGAATTATTATTATAATAATAACTCTTATACACAATATGAACAATATTAAAAATAATAATTTTTAATATTGTTCTTAGATGCAATTTGATACAATTTTCATGACATAACTGTGTCATAAATTTTTTAAGAAAATAAATGTCTTTATATGTTTTTTGTAATATTTGTTAACATTAAGTATTTGTTGTGATTAAATTAGATTTAAATGAACTTTTGAAACAATCACACACAGATGCTTTTATGTGCTATGTCCAGACCAATGTTTAATAAATGTTTGATGAATGGAAGTAGAGCAAAACACTTTTGATCACTTTAGGTTACAGAACTTTTTTATATCCTTAGATTTACACTTGATATACCAGAGCTGTGAGTAGCACTATTCAACTTCTTAAAATCATAAGTCACATACTTTGCAATAAAACATCACAACATCAACGGCACTCCAGTGTATTTGTTTTTGTTTAATTATTGTTTAATTTGATATTAATTATTTATTTCTATGTTCTGATATTTTTATTAGTGATAGTCTTTGGATATCATACGTACTTTTTTAAGATCATAAGTTTTGTAATTTTATATCTGTAATTTATGTTCCACATTTGTGCACGAGAAACAATTTGAAAGTGTTCTATCTCTAGATTTCTAGCATTCTGTACTTCATTTTGCCTGAAGAGACAGTAATATACTGTCAAAACTACTTGTGAATTAAACATATTTTTCTGTAACACAGTGGACAGTTGTGTGACTTATCTTTTATTATGAAGTCATATAATCCATTTTCATATTAGCTTACACTTTTCTATGCCCTAGTCTAGCTAAATCTGTTTTTATTCTTCCAGGCATGAAAATTCCAGGAAAGAATTAACTATGATTAAGGCCATAAAAGCATTTTTAAAAAATGTATCCATAATACTGATAGATAATCTATTGATAGTTAGAAAACTATCAACAGAGTAAAACCTTCATAGATCAAATTAAACTCCAAACTTACAGCTAAACAAGAGAAAACTAATATGAAATTAAACTGGGCAAAGTGATTAAGGTTTATAAAAGTTATGGAACTAGAAAATCTGAAATTAAAGTATTAATATAAATTATATGAAATAAGAAAGTATTTATTACATGACAACATAAGAATGATAATGACTAGAGAATCAACTATATATAATCTGATTAAAAACAAAAAGAATTCTATCCTACTAACAAAAAAAGCAGGAGTTTATGAAATAGCTTTATTGTACAAATCTTAAAAGTTAGAGAGAAAATATAAAATGGTACTTATTGAACTGAAAGTCAACTGATCTACTTAGAAAAAGAAAAACTTCCTTTTCCAAACAAACACTAAGTAAAGATGTTGAAGTTAAATGAGCAGATGTCAAAATAGTCACACTTGTTACAAGAATCAAACCACTGAAGAGTATCATTGCATAAATAGAAATCATTAACCAAAGATGAGAAGGATTTTGATTTTCATTAAAATTATCAATTAAAAATGCTAAAATAAACTTTTAAATGTAATTGTTGTTAATTTCTATGAAAATTTATGACACAGTTATGTCATGAAAATTGTATCAAATTGCATCTAAGTAGTAGGACAAACAGAAAATATTATAAAACCAATAACATCACTTAACAATATTAGTGACTGTACAATTGTTAATATAATTCTTTTTGCGAATATATGATGTTTATAATACTTAATCTCTTTAAAATTGATAATGAAAAAGAATTTTTGAAAACAATGTTCATTATGTAGAACATTTAATTGAATATTGAAAGTTATATAAATGCATATTGGGCTTTAAGCTTCTCAAATTAGTACAGTTAGATTTACTGATAAAATCAAAAATGTTCCAAGATGTTAAGTTTTTACATTACTATAAATATTTTTACAGAAGTTTTGAGAATATTTATCTTTATTGTTGGTCCTAAAGCTAGGTTCTGAAAGACTCAAAATATCTTAACAAACAATAAATAAAAGAAACTCCTTGAAAAAGACCATAATATTTTAACTTTTTTAAATATAAATAATTAAGAATAGAACTAGAAATAAAGATATGATGGAATTTAAGTTTTGGATAGCACTTCAATCAATCTCAATCTAGTTTGTGGCTTTAACAATCATGTTAATCATTAATTATTTTTGATTCAAACCACTAATCAACAAAAAGAATGACATTATATATATATATATAATGTCATTCTTTCTGTTGATTCTGTTTAATTGGGCCACTGGTTAATCGGGGCAGCTACTTTATTGGGCTAAATCTCAAAGAACGAAAACCAAATTATTAAATTAATACATAATCTAATCGCTTAATTGGGACAGTAGCAGAAAAGGAATTTAGCAATTTTTGAAATTTTAAAGATTTTCTGTAAATATGTAGACACTATTAATGTCGTGTAGGCTAAACAGTTAACAGAGACAAAGCAATTTTGTTTTTTGCTTGGGCAGTTGTTTTTCTGGAGTGGGTCTGAATAGTGGGATGTATCACACATGTTCTAACTAAAAAGGGAGAAAGGAAAAATTGTTCAATCAGGAATGAATTGAAATTTTACCTTTTGTGAACATCACTACTAATACTGTACAGTCGACCCTCTATAACATGGTAGATACGTTCCGTTCTTTATGAAATTGATGTTCTAAGAGTCCTTAAATACATGAGCCAATCACAGCGTGGCACGTATGCAGTTTACAGACTACGGCAGTTTCAAAGGTTTTCTTTCATAAAATTAATCGATTCTACACTAATTCAACTCAACATTTCCAAAATACATATAATTTTTTGGGAATAATCCATATAAACTATGCTATAAACAAAAAATTGTAGGATTCCTTACCGAGTGTGCACCGTTCAACGACGCCATTGCTTAAGCTTGTTTTCGTCGTGGAGCTTGTCATCGAATGGCGCTCGCGTGCTTCCTGATAAATTCTTATTTTTTTTTTTTTTGCGAAAAATTTGCTGAACTTTGGAGACATCATTAATATAAATATAATTTTTATGAACGTTAAATAATAAATGGTTTTCAGTAGGTCCACTGCTCGTTTAAACTCAACGGTTTGTACAATATCTGCTATTGGTCTAGATTCAACCAATCCTGTCGCGACATGAGTTGGCGATGACGTTTTATCGAATTATACAAGTTTTTGTAGCGTGTTTGTACGAATACTGTCGCAATTTTTTCACCGTCATATAGGAATCCGAACTATACGAACCCGTTTTATAGGGGAATCGACTGTACATTATCTAGACAGAGCTGAATACGAAACTTAAACTACAAAAAGATTCTGCAACAACAATTTCAAGAAAAATATCAATTTTTATTATGGAAAATCTAGTATTTTCTCTGGAAAAATGTTACTTTTATCAGCATTTTACAAGAACAATCCGTAACAACCGACAACACCTTTATCTCCAAGAACTAATATCTCATCTGAAACGTTTTCACAATAACACGTCCAGGCATAACAATAGCCATAGGAACTAATTTACCGTTA
>NW_019384497.1:171607-186820 GCF_000671375.1 Centruroides sculpturatus | reverse complement strand
AACAAAATAAATATATTGAAAAATATAAAAACAATAAAAAATTATACTTCAGAAGTTAATCTAGTATCAAAAACGTAAAATATTTGAGTAGCCCAAGACATAGCCAAAGATTACAGCGCCACAGCACTGGCGAAAATTTAAATTTGCCGACTGGAATTCTTTTGGATGATTGACATTTCGGATGATTGACTTTCGGATAATTGATGCTCTACTGTATAAATATCCAAACCTGATAGTTATATATTAAAGCCAAATGATTGCCAAATTATATTGGGCTATATTGCTATTATTATTAATTAAATGCAAAGCAACTGACATACAAATTCTTAGAAGTAATGTGAAATTTTCCCATTCCTAGTCAAAACTTGTATCACAAAATGGTTGCAGATCCTGTGAATACCTATGTAGTGACTTGCAGTACTATGCAACAATCTCTCACAGAGGATTTCCATAGGAATTGCATTACATTGATAAAGTCAGTAAATCAAATAATTTGAATACTAGCAGTCAGTAAAAAAATAACAAAGACTAAAATGACAAACAAAAATTGCACTCAGTGAATATATTGATACAAAACAAGATTCATTTTGAGAAATAGGAAAGACTCAATTTACAAAGTGTAAAATACACTTCTTTCAGAAGTAAGACACGATTGAGACAAATATTTCACTTTGCTACAAAAATTTTTCTGTCTAATTAAAAAAGTTAGACATCTATGATAACAATAAAGATCAGGTGAGTTAGACAATCACTCTTCCTTGCATTCATTACTAGAGCTAAGTATTCCTGATCTGAATAAAATTATTGACATTCCCATTAGTATATGCTATTTCAGTTGTGAATAATTAGAATGTAATCTATGAATGTTGTATTAGCTTTGTATCCAGTTTCTGTAGTTCTATGATAATTAGATATTATCTTCTTCATGAATCTATCATACAAGGAAAACTACTTTTTTAAAAAACAATAAAAATGACATCCATTTTTATTGTTTTCAACAGATATGCATTTCGTGCAGTGCTCCTCATCAGTTTGTTCTACAAAACAGTACATTGATATGTTCAGTACATGTAATAAATAAATATATAAAAAAACATAGTACAGTAATTTTTTTTAAAATTAACAATGTAACTTACTTGGTTAATGTTTACAATATTTTTAACAAAAAAGAAAAATATATTTAAAACACTGTTATTGATTTATAAAATCTAAAAGGAAAAATTATAACATTATATTATGAAATGATTATAAAAAGTATCCAAATTAACATGAATTGTAGTCACCTGGATGAGTTTAAAATAAAAACGAATGATAGTATAAATTACATAAATGTATAAAATAATATATAAAAATTAAAACTTTGTATACTATTAAAACCAGAATGTAAAAAATTAGTGTAAATAAAATAAACATTGGTAAAAATGGAGAGTAAAACTTAGTAAAAAAAAATGAGTAAAACATTAAAACACAATAACCTTACACTCCGGAAAGATGTGGTGTGAATGTTATTTATGTGTACTACGAACTGCTTTCTGGTGATGATAATGTGGTCCAGATTTAATCATCAACAAAGTTACATCATTGAATTATTTTAAGAATTATTGTACTATGTTTTTTATATATTTATTTATTTATTTTAAGTACACATTAATGTAGTTTTCTAGAACAGACTGATGAGGGGTGCATCCAAAATGCACCCCTCATCAGTCTGTCTAAAACAATAAAAATGATTGTCCTTTAAAAAAACTAGTTTTCCTTGTGTGATAGATTTGTAAAGAAGATAATATCTAATTATCACAGAACTACATAATCTATGACACTGCATTTCCTTGTCAGAAGCAGAATCTGTGATGCAGAGTTATGCATGAAGTTTATAGTGACCATTGGTAATTTTAATGTCAAGATTGAAAGATCACTCAAGTTTTCTCATGAACAATGATTTTGCAAAGTTATTTCTTCTATCTAATTATGATAGCTAATCTATTTAATCCATTAACTTCTAACTTCTAGTTACTTTAACTAACTTAACTAAATTTAACTCCATTAACTAACTTCTAGTTACTTTTTCTGTCCAAATAAGCTATATAAATAATGCATCTCAATTAATCTATAGACAGATCATCTTACTTCTGATATGAGAAAGCACAGAAACAATTATAAATTTAAACATTATTGTATAAATTTATGTATATTATTTCATAAAAATATTATTATATCTCACTTGACTATCTACAAGACCGCCTGTCTTCCTCCTCCTCATGTTGGGAACTGTGACATGATTTTCCAATGATGCTATTGGATGGAAAATAGTATAAAAGGNAATATATATATAGTATAATAAAACTAAAAGTTAATAATAAAATAATAAAAGTTAAATACTTTATGCTGACTGCTTGGCAATCTTTCTAATCTTTGCAAAAATGGCATTAATTGTGTTGTAAGATATTCTGATTCTTTTTGTAATTTTTGCCACAAACTATATTGATTTGTTAATTTCTGCTTCAGTAAAATCATTTTTTGGTGTATATCATTCCATTGTCTCTCTACTGCTAAATATATATCTTGTAACTTTAACATATCTGGCGGTCCTAAACGATGTTTTAATTTTTCATAGTCACTTTGTAAATGTTCTATTTTTGTTTTTAATTCTTCTTCATTTTCATTTAAATTCTGAAACAAAATAAACTTTTATTATTATTGTCAAAATATAACATTATTATATCAAACATTGCATATAATATACAGTAATATCCCAAACTTACGCGATAGGTGAAACCGAGTGATAATCACATAAGTCAAATTTGCGTAAATCGGGGTATAATTTTGCAATTTGTGTAAAATCCAAGTTGGATGTATGTAAGCTAATAAATGTTCTCGTTAATCTTATCTCATCTTTTGATTCATTCACAGTTACAAGAAATCATCACATAGAGTCTCTCAGGTCTCCATAGATATAACAAACACAGAAATAAATAACACAAAATAAATTGTAGCTATGTGACGATTCCACGCGACACGTCTGAACATGTAAGCTGAACAATAGTGTGGGGGGAGTGAGTAATCAAGAGTTGCGTGGCACTCAAACAAAAGATGAATTGACAAAATTTGAAAATCGCGTAACTCCAGGTTTGCGTAAGTCAGGGTAGCGTAAGTCGAGGTATTACTATACTAGTATTATTTGTTTTTTATAACTTAACTACAAAAATTCAATTACCTTTAAAACATTTTTAATTTCATCTGTGGAATGAAAGCTTGTCAAATTTGATTTCTGCTTAATTTCTTTATCCCAATTTTCCAGAAGAATACATATTTGTCGAGTTTTTAGTTCAAACTCTTCCAAACATGGTGTTCCAGGTTCAGATTTAGGGATTTGAACAGGAGATGCTCTTAACTGTGTCACTGTTGACCTTTGTATTTCAATAACAACATCTGCTTTCTGTTTATTCTTTCAAAAAAAAAAAATTGTATATTTTTTATCATTTCAGCTATTAAATAATAATGAAATGTTAATGAAAAAATTTTAATTCAGCTAATATGCAAATAAATTAATCTTAAATAAATAAAATAAAATGTTTTCAATTTAATTTTTTCATTTTGTTTTTAATTTATTCTATTTTTCACTGAAAAGTAATAAGTATTTACTAGTATTAATATGGATTTTATAATTTAATATATATTACTTTCAAGTCTCATCTTCAGATATTTAAGAAAATAAATAAATCCAGAAAGATTTTTATCATTTCTTAGATAGCTAAAGTTCTTTATCATTAACTTAATTAACTAATTTTACAAAATCATGAAGATGTTGAAGCATCAAAATAATTTCCTAAAGATCACTTGAGTTCTGAGACACTCTAGATATTAAGATTACAATAACCCAGAAAAATTATGTATATTATTATTAAGTTCATAACAGCAATTTCTTTTCAAAAAATTGTTTAAATGAAATAATTATTTTACTTTTTAATCAGTTTATATTCTGTTAACAAGATTAGTTCAAACTTGTTAATAGAATATATTAAAACTATTATGTTAAAAATATTACAGTTTCATTTCTCTATATTCATAAGTTCTTATGTGTTTCAGTAATCAGAATTTTTTTGAACAATTTAAAATTAAATGTTAACTTTTGTGTGATTATAAAATTCTGAAATTTACACTCTAGTTTGTTAAATTGAAATTTTACTGAAAACACTTAATATTGGAAGTATAATAAAAATATAATTTAAAATTTAAAAAGTTTGAATAGTTTTAACATTTAAAAAGTTTGAATAGTTTTAACATTTAAAAACTACTTTATATATAGCAAATCTTAATCATTTTTCTTTTAAAATAAGTTTATTTGATGTCTTTAGTAGGTTATTACTTCATAGTAACAGATAACACCAAATTGCTAATAAATATTAATAAAGTGACTTCTTGAATATTAATTGAAGGAACTACTTTAATATTTATTATTAATGTGTTTTGTCTTATCTAGATT
Organism: Centruroides sculpturatus; assembly: GCF_000671375.1. Taxonomy (NCBI): domain Eukaryota; kingdom Metazoa; phylum Arthropoda; class Arachnida; order Scorpiones; family Buthidae; genus Centruroides; species Centruroides sculpturatus. The sequence continues at coordinate 182,337 of NW_019384497.1, read as the reverse complement.
ATTTGACACTTCACTAATTTCTGATCTACTAAATGGCAATTTATTTTTGAGTAATTAAATTCTAATTAATCACTATTTCAGATAAAATAATTATAATATATTCAGAAAAATAAATTTCATTTTCTGAATTAATTTTTACAGCTATATTTATTATGAAATTATGTACTAATTCTATAAATATTGAAATAATATTAATTTTATTAAGTAATCAAAGTAAAATATAAACCTTCAATTTTGATAAAATGTTTTCCCAACGTTGATTTATTTTGGTGAGTTCAGGTTCAACAATTTCTTGAAACTTTTTACTTCGCCTAATCAAATTTACAGCAATGTCTCGTATATGATCTACCTTATCATTTATTTCATCTACTTCATTTTGCAATTTCTGAAAATTAAAAAAAGAAATTTTATTTAAGTATAAATAAATAGATATAAATTTTATAATTTTAGTGAGTTATAAGTCATTTATTGAAACTATTCTAAAATATTATTCAAACCAACACCCAACTTTTGTCCAAAGGATTCATCTTTCTAAATTCAGGAGGAGCTCCCTTCAGTTTGAGATCATTGCAATCTTATTTGTTTTTGTAATAAGAAGAATTATTATCAATTATTCTTCTGGTTACAAAAGTGATTCTTATAAAGAACAAATATTTGACAGAATAGAAAAATACATTAACAAAAAGTGATGTTCTCAAATAGTATTTTTAAATTAATTTAAATTTAAAAAATTAAATTAAAAAATTTGTTTCATTTATTCTTTACAAAGAAAGTATAATTAAAATTTCTTTGATTAGCAAAAAAACTCTTCAAAATAAACAGCATAGTAATCTTTCATTTTAAAATTGAAATGCTAATCTGAATATTGCTTCCATATACCACAGTATTCTCAGAAAAAAGAATATGAAATACGTTTTTAAACAAGAATATAAGTAATGAATTAAAGTCTTTAAAAAATTGTGTGTCAATTTTTTTTATAAAAGAATATAGTATAGAATATTGTAAGTTTTAGATATAGATGCAAGAAACCAAGTAAAATTATCTTAAACAGTTTTTCACAAAGATATTTAATATAATTTATATAAAAATGATATTTCAATGTATAGGAAAATACTTCACTTAGTGTAATAGTTCAGTTTATAATATGCACTAGGGAATTCCATTAATGCATTATAATATAGTCACTGTTAGCCTAATACTGTATAAAGGAATTTATGAAGTACAGTTTTAAAAATAAATTTTAACAAAAAAGCAACATACACATAAATGATAAAACGTCATATCCATTTTAAATTTGACTTTTATTACACTGCATTTCCATTTTTTTCATCAGAAATGAGTTCTTTCCAAGATGACAACCTTTAAATTTAGATTGAAATAATCATCATCTTAGCAATGCATTAAGGTAAAACCAAAATAAATATTCTATCATTTAGTTTAAGGTTTATTCAACTTTCATCTCATGTCACAATACTGAGGAAAAAATTTTGTTCCTCAACAGCAAACTATCCCAGAAATTTTAAGATGATACTTCTCTGTTCATGTTTATAATCTTCTGACTAATCTACTAATTGAGGTATCCAAATAAAATAATCTTGGACTATCAAAACTCTTCATTTCCTCTTCTAATATATGGTGACCAATTCTTCTTACTATTGCTCTGATTTCACTTTTTCATCTGTTTTACCTGTTCACTCTGATGAATGCATCATCTATTTTTGTTGATTTTCTTGGAGTCAACTCCTGGACAATCATTACAGGACTGATTTATGATGTCTATGTTAACAGTCTTGTGTATTTAACGAAGCGTCTGGCATTGACTAGATATTCTCCAAAGAATAAAATGTACAAATCTTGCATAGTGAATAACTTTTGCAAGTTTCACACATTTAAGTCTTTGGTGAATATCAGGTCAATGCCAAACAGTTCAAGAGTAACACTCCTGCAAGCTTCTCTAGATTCATGTTTTAGACTTTGATGAAAATCAGCTACAGAAATTTCTTCCTTAACAAGAAATTCAATTATGATATGCTATTAAAGCATGTCATCACTTACCACTTTGACATCATTTCATATTGCAGTGTAGATAGATGTCACTACCAGACAAAAACTTATATTGAGTGAGCAGCATGAATAGAAGGCTTTTCCTATCAGACAAGAATGCTTGCATTCTTTTATTGCCATGATATGCATTATTCTTGAAATATGATATTGGCTATCACTTTTTGATACAACCATTCTATTTTAATATTTCAATTGTTCATCATTTAAAACATTGTCTTGATTTAATTTAAATTAATTTTAAATGAATTAATTATAACAAATAAGAAAAACTAAGAATTTATTAAATATTAAATATATTATATTACAATAAAACCTTGATTTAACAGACTAATTCAGGCAAGGGGGTGTCCATTACATAATAAAGTAGGTTTTTCTGAATGTATGTCTTAAAAAATTGACAAATTAGTTTATTTGTTTTTATTTATGTAGATATATTTGTGTAATTAATATTAAGTATATAAGTTTAATTCACAGAGAAGTTTTCTATACATATAATGCTTATGTACTCAATAGTTCTGAGACTAATAATATACTATCTAAAATAATCAAACACCTTAGTATTTCCAGCAACAAAGTATTTAATAAAATAAAAATTAAAAACGTTTTCGACTATATTTAATANTTATTTCCATCTATAAAATTACCGCCTTGCTTTTGTGAGCTAAGAGACTTCCTTTTTTCTAACATTAATAATGCAACGAAGTATCACCAACACATTTTAGAGCTTGCACACCTAATTTGTTATACTTCGTTTTTTGTATTTGAAGGGAACGTATATTTACAAGAAAGAGGGGTTCCAATGGGAGCCCAATATCCTCGTTATTATGTGAACTAGTATTACGACGATTAGAAAGTAATATACTGCCCGTCTTTATAAATGATATACTTGTATATGCAAGATATGTTGATGATGTTTTCATCATTTGGAGGAATAGTAATAGCGTTTTTTTAACAAAATTAATAACAACCCATATGGTTTGACTTTATCAATGAAACAAAAAAGTGACATTAACGTAAATTTTCTGGATCTGTTCATCACTTGTACATGTGGTGAAATTTGGACAGATATTTATCGAAAGCCTAGCTATCTACTTATTATTTTATACCGAAGAATTCCTTTGATCCTTGGAATTTTAAGAATGCAGCCTTTCGATCATGGATAAAGTGGGCTATACCACCTGTACGAGTATGTTTGACACACACAGAGAATTAAATTACATAGGTACAATAGCTGTACAACAGGAATATCGTATAAGTGAAATTAATGCTCTTATTGCTAAATATTGCAATCAAACACATAAGCAATCTACAACTAAGAAACAAGGACGAAGAGTAGTTCTCAACTATGTACCTTTCCTACACTCAATGATTAAAAAATTATCTCACAAGAATAATTTAAGAATTATTTATCATTGTAATCCTACGATTTATAGAATTCTACGAAATGATAAGAAGAAAGGAAACCGTAACAATAGTACAGGAGTGTATTCTATTTTTTTAAGTGACTGCCATTTTAATTCAGATCTCATTTACGTTGGTGCCACTATGAGATTTTTAAAACAGAGGCTTAAAGAGCATACGTATTCCATTACTAAAAACTTGGACAGTACCGTCCTTGCAGCCTTCACTAAACATCAAGATATTAATGTACAGTACATTGGGACAAAGCATCCATAATTAGGACCTCCACCAACAAACAAGTACTTAAACATATTGAAAAACTTGAAATTTACAAGGCCCATATTGACAAAGGATGCATCAACCATAGAGATGCGGAAAGTCTATCCTTCGTGTGGAAATCTTTTTACCACAACGTTTAATTTTCTTAATACTTTATTTAATTTAATTCTTTATCACAACGATTAATTTTCTTAATATTTTATTGTAATTTAATTTTGTTTTTATATTTTATTTTTATTTTGTTGTAATTAATTTCAAATTTTTAAGCCGTTGTATTGCTTGCGTTCTATTTTACGTTCGTTTTTGTTTTAAAGTGGCTTAACTGAAGAAGACTATTAAATATAGTAGAAAACGTTTTTATTTTATTAAATACTTCGTTGCTGGAAATACTAAGGTGTTTGATTATTTTAAGTATTTACATTCCAGTAAGTTATTTTATTTTATTTTATTTTATTATACTATCTAAATAAAAATAAACAAAAAAAAACATTTTTTTGAAAATGCACTTTAATTGTATTTAACTAAACTAACAATGTTTATAAAAAGAAAAAAATTTAATTTGATAAAAACATTCCTATTTATTCATCTTCAGATGATAGATTGAGACACTCCTGTTGTAGCATGAAGTTAAAAGTGGTGACTATTGAATTTGAAAAAAATAAAAAAATAAATTCTTAATTTAAATTAATTACATATAAAAAGCATTTTAAAATTAACAAGGAATTAATTTTCACATATGATATATGGATCAGGAATTTTGTCTGTTAAATCTGAAGTCCATTAAATCAAGATTTTACTGTATTTTTATTTTTCTCAATAAATAAAAATACAGTCTGAAATTAGAGAAAATAAACGTAATTAAATATTACAAAAAAACATACTTGATATTTTTTAATTTCTGAATCAGAAATTTTTTGTTGTTGTGATAAATTTTCAATTTCCATCAAAATCTTTTCTGTAGATTCTATCCAAGAATTTAATATTTTTAATTGTTGAAAGAATTCTTGCAATTTATCATTGCCTTGCTTTATATTTCCCTTAAAAATAAATATGTTTTCAAAAGTGTATAAATTTATTAAATTAGTCTATTAAAAAATTTATCCTTAAAATTATAATTACAACAGAAACAATAGACCAATAAAATAACAAGTGTTTTATAATAAAATTTAAAACAGTTTTACAAATGAAATTTAGCTACTGTCAATATGAATTCTCTATCAGATTTATTTTATTGTATTATAAAGAATATATGTTATTTTGAAAAAAATGATTATTGAAGTTTTCTTAATTTTAATCTATTATATGAAAAAATCTACTATTACATGTAAGCTATTTATATTAAATTGAATAATATATATAATATTAAACTTTTACCTCAAAATCAAAAGATGTTTTCATTTGTTCATCTATAACTGACCATCTCTGTTTCAATTCATTAATTTTTTTGTCCAATTCATCACATGTATCAGGTTCAGCAAGTTTCAAAATGGTTTCATATGAATTTACAACAGATCCAATAAGTGACTTCTTTTGTTGCATTTTTTCTGATATATACTATTATAAAATATAAAGTATAAATAACTTATGACATATAAAATTCTTAAATATTAAATTTAATTTGATTACTATAAAGTAAAATTATTTTGAAACTAACTAAATATCAAACTCGGCCTTTTTAAACACTTAATGAAACATCAAACACCTTCTATTGCTGAGAAATGTTTATTGAACAAAACACTAATGTTTTCAGCCTAATAAAATAGGCCATCTTCAGGTGTGACTGAATTCGAACATATTTTAAAAATTTAATATTCTAATGACAGAACATCCAAACATTATACATTCAAATTTAAAACAAAAATATTAGATAAATTAACAAATAAATAATAAAATAAAATATACTAAATAAACTAAAACAACAATGATATAAATAATATAATAAAATAAATAAATAAAAATAAAAACAAAATAAAATACATAAAAATGCATCCAAATATATTATGATAAAACAATATCATTATTATAATATCATATTTTATAGCAAAACCATTGGAAATTCAACAATCATGAATCCAATAAAATTTCCCATAAATTCTTAGTATCCAATTAATAATACTTTCATAATTTAATTCACTACTATTCTCAGCATAAAATAGTACTAGTATGATAGTATAATTTATAAGGACTAGTATAATTTTGAAGTCATACAAAATATATAAATTTATGTAAAATATAAAAATATATAAAGTATAAAAATTTTTAAACATGTTTTTACTATACTAGAAATTTTAAATATGATAAACTCAAAAAAGTAACTATAAAAAATATATATTTATAAAATACATGAAAAGCAATAACTAAAAAGGAGTTAAGTGATAATTAAGTAACTAAACAATATAAATTTGATATTTTTAAAATCTTTTGCTTTCTATTAAATTCAATTCATGCCATTAGATGCACTATTTCATAATGCATTCTTTCATTTAAAAAATTTTTCAATAAATGAATTAACTAATAGAACTTGAAAAATATAATGACAAATATGAAACAGTCTTCTTTATTTTTTTCACATTCCATGATTAATACAATGATAACTACACTAACCTTCCATTATTTGATTACTGAAACTCCAAAACTGAAAAAGTTCCAATTATAAAGGCATGTTTTTAAAAAATTATCAAAAATTTTAAAAGTAATAAAGAATTAAATTAGCATTTATATTTCAAGAACAACATTTATACAACTTTACTTTTCCCTCCCAATGAACTTTTTTTAAATCTAATCAAGTGTTCATGAAATGAAAAATTTTAAAACACAATCTTTGATCCAGTGCTTCAATAAATGATCAGGTTTATTTGCTGGTAATTGCTCATAAGCATATTCATTTAATATGCATATAAAGAACTTTGAAGTAAAAGACAAAGAACATGCATGTTACTATTAATGAAGTTATATAACAACATGGTTTAGTCTAAATTAAAAATGTTAGTGTCAAATCTTTTGTATCTCAAACCATGCACATTTAATTAAAACAAAATTAAAGCACAAGCTTTAAAAGTCAAAAAGTAGCATTTAAAGAAATGAGATATATTCACTTCAATTAAGGTATATTAAAAAATAAAATAAACAGAAAAACTCAAAATTTATACAAATAAAAATCAAATTATATGTTCATTTTATTTCTATTATTAACTGATATCACTTTTAAACATGTGTGCTAAACAAGTTCAGCAAGAAACTTGTTTAGCCAGAAATTTGTCATTCTATTCTAAATAATTAAATTATTAATATTCACAATAATGCATATCATTGAAATTTTAACTAACTTATGTTTGATGTTCTATATCATCCTTATTTCTCCATTTTAAATCAAATTTATAAATCAAAAATATTTATTAAAAATTAGTTTCTTATAATATTTTTATTTTATGGGGGGGGCGCTTCTAGCGTTCATCGGTGTTGGAGTGATTTTAGTGTGAGCTTGTTTTCAAGAGTTAATAGGAATTTAAAAGATGGAAATGCTATGGATAAAAGTATATTTATTATTAATAATACAGAATTTGCTTATTTTGGCCAGAGTTGAGCAAAATCCGGGCCCTTTATCACATTCACCACCGAAGAGAGGTCGACCACCATCAACAAGAAGTAACAATGCTGTTAAGATGTCTAAACCGACTAATTTGGAGAATATGTTACGTAAGCCAATGCCTGCTTCGAGGGAGAAGGAGAAAAGTGAGAAAACAGCTGAGGAGGTGAGTGATTTTGATTTTGAATCTACATTCGTGGAATGTTTGGAGTTGATAGAGAGAGAAGACTGTCCGATTACCTCAAGTTTACGCCAAATGACTAAATTAATTCAAGCTTCACATGGAGCTATAACTGAACTAATATTAGAAGTTAAAACAGAGATAAGCCGGCTACATGAGGATAATAAAGAATTTAAGATTAGACTTGGATTAATGGAACAGAAGGTTAATAATTTAGAAATAGCATTGCCGGAACTAAATAGGAAACTAGAAGCCCAAAAATATTTTACAAATGAAATTATAAATACATCAAATCAGTCTAATTTGATATTATTCGGTTACCCTTTGTCTGATAATATGAATATTAGAGAAAGTCTAGTTAGATTTATGGAAGAAGAGTTGAGGATTTCCGAATTTAAGACAGAGGAAGTAAGGGACTATTATGTAATAAAGAAAGTAGCCACAACTATTTTAAAAATCACTCTAAGTTCAATTCAGAGAAAAAACCAAATATTATCATTGTTTTATAAGTATAAAAAAGAATCCTCTAATGAGTTATATAGTAAATTACATATAACGCCTGATCTCACTCGAGAATCAAGGGAAAGAAGAGCAAAATTGATCTCATATTATATAGAGGAAAAGAAAAAGGGTAGACCGATTTTATTACGAAATGACTGTCTAATTTACAACAATAAGAAAATTACCTATAATTTAACTGAGAACTGTTTGGTGGATACTGGTTCTTTTTTAGAAGTGGAAATCAACTAACTAACATAGCAGCTAAAATAAACAGTAGAGTTGGTAAGAATAGCAGCAATAATTTTATTAAAACAAATTTAACACCAGATAAAGAACCAAAAATTACGATTATAAATTGGAACACTCAAGGACTTAGGAAAAAATTATATTCTACTTATTTCCAAAAATTAATGAAACAATATGAGATTATTGGTTTGGAAGAAACCTGGATTACTGAACTAACTGCTAAAGAGATGGAATTCTTGCAACCCATATTTAACTATTTAACGGCCCCAGCTACAAAAAAACTGGGAGTTGGAAGACCTAAGGGTGGATTGTTGTTATTGGTGAAGAAACACCTGGGAGAGTGGATGTATTTTCATTCTAATGTTAATTTAATATTTGCCATAATTAAAGTGGATGGATTTAAAACAAATTGGAGTCCCAATAGTTATATTGCAATTATGGTCTACTATTCTCCTCCATATGAGTCCCAGCAGTCACCATTCCAAGAAATTGAGAAGACTTATTCAGAATGGTCGCATCTTACAACATCATGGATTATCCTCGGGGACTTTAATGCCAGAATTGGCAACGAAATTGATTCTGATTATACAGGGTTTAATCCCACTGTTTATAGTTTAAGAAACAGCAATGATAATGAAATTAACAAAAAAGGAAAGCTATTGATAAATTGGGTGAAAAAGAGTGACTTATTTATTTTGAATGGACGCATGAAAGAAGACTATCCTGGTAGACACACATTCATTTCGGCAGCAGGCACGTCAGTCATCGATTATATAATTTGTACTGAGTCTTTATTAGATCAGTGTGTTGAATTGAGAGTATTCGATAATGATTTATCAGATCATTTTCCAGTCACCTTAATGATAAAAACAAATGTAATGATTTATAAAAACAAAATAAGTAAGGAAATTTTGACTCAAACAAAGAAATATAAATACAATACTAATAAATTTGAGGCTGAAATAGGTGATAGAACGGCCCTAATTCAAGAAATGAGGCCCGATCAAATTTATTCCACATTGATTAATATTTGTAATGAATATATTATAGAACAAAGTCCACAAAGAATCCAACAGTCACTTAAAATGAAAAATAAGTTCAAACAGGAATGGTTCGACTTGTGTTGTTACAGAGCCAAGAAACTTAAAGAATATTATTTAACTTTATTTCGTAAAACTAGATCGAAAGAGCGATTAACTGAATATATCAGTGCAAAGAGAACATACAATAACCTTATAAAGGCCAAGAAAAGAAGTTATTACAATAAATTGAACAGAAAATTATTATCAGAAAAAAACAATAATAAATTTTTTGGTCAGTGATAAAAAAATACCGTCCGAGAAAGAAGATGGAATATCAGGATCCTATCGGTTTCGAAAACTGGTATAGGTTTTTTAAGAAGCGTGAATCGAGTGCTTTAACAATTCTTGATGATAAAGGTTTATCTACGGAAAGAGACAAAGAGAAGGTGTTGAACCAGCCAATAGTAGCAGGTGAATTAGTGAAGATTATTACAAAATTAAGAGAATTGACAGCGGTGGGACCGGATTTAATACCAGTTAGCTTTTTAAAACGTTTACCTATAAATATGATAGAAGCTTTAGCATTGAATTTTAATTACATTTATAACCAAGTTTTTTTGCCCGAAGTGTGGCATTCTGCTTATTTTCGTATGATATTTAAAAAGAGTGAAGATACTGATCCAAAGAATTACCGACCTATTGCCATATCAATGCTGAGAAAAATATTTACATCAGTTCTTGTGAAAAGGTTTGAAAAATGGACTAAGGCAAATGGTTTAATTTCAAATTCACAATTTGCTTTCGTAAAGAAGAGTGGGACGAAAGTGGCCATATTTATATTGCTTTTGACCATACACCTTGCTAAAAAAAGACGTAAGGTATATGTGGCCTTTTTAGATCTAGAAAAAGCATTTGACTCTATTTCTGTGGATAAATTATGTGCGAAATTGGAAGACTATGGAGCAGACTCAACATTTACAAGGATAATAAGGTCTTTGTTTGGTCAGTACATTATTACAATTAAAAGTGGTCTAATTACATACCCTTCGTTCGAGATATGTGGCGGTTTACTACAAGGTGATCCGTTATCACCCTATTTATTCAACTTTATGATCCATGACTTAGATAATCAATTTATGAAGGAAAAGGATGGTATTATTATTAAGGACAATTTGATAGTACATTCGATACAATACGCCGACGATGTGGTAATGATTTCACCGACAAAAATAGGTCTTCAAAGAAAATTAAATTTAACTGAGAGATACTTTTCGAAGATGAGATTGAAGATCAACCCGAATAAGACCCATATTGTTGTGTTTCGAAAGGGAGGTAAGCTGGCGAGGAAAGATCATGACTTTTATTTGTTGAGCGAAAAATTGAAAGTAACTGAAGAAGTATTATATTTGGGGGTTCTTATTACTTCAACGTTGTCTTTTGGAAAACACAT